>NC_080043.1:36854292-37154292 GCF_012489685.1 Lotus japonicus | reverse complement strand
TTGGAAGGAATGGATGAGTGTTGTCTTGGTGCACATTCTCAATCTAAATGAGCATATCTTTTTATGAATCTGCGTTGGCAAGGTCAATTAACTTTTGATTAATTGCTGCCAATGAAGCTTAAAGCAGTGTTAATCATTCTGTGTGGGGGCTTTTTTTGGCTAAAGCAGGCCTGGTATCTACTTGATTGACGTTTTAATTTCTATCCCATCGAATAATGAAGCCACTTTGGATGGTGGTGGGTCCTTTACCAGCAGGGTGATGCTGATATTTTTTTTGGTTACAAGGGTGATGCTGATATATTTGCAATTGTTATCTTTTTTTTTTGAACGAAAATTGTTATCTTTAAATTAGGGAAAATGTTGGTAGCCTCAATAAGTGCACACACTCAAAGTGAGAAAGGGGGGAAAATTCAATGAATGTAATACCACGTGGTATGATAAATAGATAGAAAAACTAGATGTATATGAAATGTTTACATGGACATATCTAGGAAGAGGTAGGTAGGGGCCACATCCCTAAGAATTTTGTTTTATTTTAGGGTTAAGCATCATATTAGTCCATGTCTTTGTGTTGCCGTCTGATTTAGGTCCCTCGTCGGAAAAATTATTGTAAATGATCCTCATGTTTGAAAATTATTTGGAGCGGATCCTCGCCGGAGGTTGAAGCTCCGACGAACGCTTAAATGGTTTAATGAGGTGATTTGGATTAAAAAAAATTAAAAATTAAAAAAAAAATTACAAGTCAGATTATTAAACTAAATTAACATATTCTTAATTAAGACCCTAATTAAATCAACTAAATTAATTTCTCCCCCAAACTTATCTCAATTCACCCCCAATTAACCCAAATCTTAACTCAATCATCATCATCATCATCATCATCATCATCTTCTACCATCAACCCTAACCCAGCCACACGTGCAACCTCACCCTCACCCACCTTATTTTTATCAGCAAATAAGTTAATATATTGAAGGATGTACAGAGAGAACAAGAACCAGGAAAAAGGAGAAACAAAACAAGAACAAGGAGAAAAACCAAGCTCTCCCACGCCAAAACCTACTGGAGGCAAAAGTGCAAATCTAAAAACAATATAAAGACGCAAGAAGAGCAGCCAAGGACTTGGAGGAAAAGAGAGGAAAAGCCAGCAAGACTCTCACAGAGACACACAATCCACAGATCTGCAAAATTCTCAGTAACAACCCTTCCTCTGGCAGCTTACAGAGCTCCCCCAACCCAAACATCACCCTCACCCGCAGCCCCTCAACCACAACACCCACCCACCTGCAAAACCCAAACCCCAAACCAAAACCCCAAACCAGATCTGTGAATCGGCGTGGAAAACCCATCACTCTCCGTGACCCACAGCCATGGAAACCCGAGCTGAAGGTGCAGAGGAAGAAACATCGTAAGGCCTCACCGTCATCGAAGCTTCTGGTGAAAAGCAATTCAACGTGTTTAGCTCCAATGGTTTGAGGACGTCGGAGAGGTTATGTTCATTGGTGTTTTGTGGTTGTTTGTGTGGGTTTGATGTGGAGGGAGAAGGAGAAGAAGGGGAGAAAGAGGCTTGTGATTGGGTTGCAGGGAGGATGCAAGATGGAGCCGGCTTCAGGAAGGAGGCTTGAAGATGGAAAAATGTTAGGGTTTGAAATTGTGGGTGTTAAGATTTAGAATTTGGGTTAATTGGGGGGATTTTGAGTTAATTTGGGGGAAAACTTATTTTGTTAATAAGATTAGGGTTATATAGATAATGTAGTTTAATTTTAGTTAATTGGATTGATATAATTGATAAAAAAAATTGATGTGTAATTTTTTTTAATTTTTATAATCCACATAGCATTTTTATCCCCGTCAGCGATCCAAATCAGCGTTCGCCGGAGCTCTGACCTCCGGCGAGGATCCGCTCCAAATAATTTTCAAACATGAGGACCATTTACAATAATTTTTCCGGCGATGGACCTATATCAGACGGCGACATAAAGACAGGGACTAATATGATACTTAACCCTTTATTTTATACTGATTATATATATATTTTTTTATATAGAACTTTTTTATTCTTAGTTCGCCACCGATGATTTTATAGATTTTAGAATGTAAGTATGCTTATTATATTCATTGTTTTGCTCCGATGGATTCTCATATTGCAGGAATTTGAATTGGTAATCAAACACAAGAGTGGCAAGGAGAATCCGGTAGCTTATCACTTATCAAAGCTGGTGAATGATGAGGTAACCACAAACGAAAAGGAGATAGCAGATGCATTTGTTGATGAAAAGTTGTTTTTAGTTTAGGAGAGACCATGGTTTGCTGATATAGCCAACTTTAAAGTTGTAGGTGTGATTCCATAATTCAATTTCCATCAGAAGAAGAAATTTCTCAGGGATGTCACTCAATTTGTGTAGGATTGCCCTTATCTTTTCAAGATGGGAGATGGTGGTTTGTGTTAGGAAAAACAAATAGAGAATGGAAAGCTGCGCCGTGGAATAACCACTGCCTTGAAAGCAAAAATTCTGGCAGACCTCCGGTGCAATCCAGTGCCGAGTTTGCTCCCCAAGGTTAACACAGCTGCACGCTTGGTACTGTGCACTCAGAACCTAACTGTGCTGGAGCCTCTACAATAATACTCAGGAAAGAATAGGAATAGAAAAAGTTGTCTATAGATAAACTTGTTATCGACCTCTATATAGGATGCAGCAACAAGAACAAATTCAAAAACAAATAACAACTTTTCAAAGACATTAAAATCCAATAAACCGATAGTTCCTCAACGTATTACCTCTGAATCAAAGACATTGATACAATGTTAAAGCCATAACGTACCAAGGACAAGAATCACACTCAAGGCCAATAAACCAAAGTTTAAAAGCCATAAAGAACAACCGTTTCGAATCAAAAGAAACGTTAGACAATTATGACTAAAAACAAAACTGATGACTTATGGTGTGGAACCTTAATGCTGAAAGAATAAGAAGGGACCGTTTGAATGAGAATAACAAAGGAGAATAAAGATTGGAATTAATCACATGTGTCATTACTCCATCAGTTTGTTGATAAGGTGTGTGGCTTCAAATGAAGCCAAGGATATTCTGAGGCATTGTAATAACTCAGCTTATGGAGGACACTGTAATCGAGAAAGGACTGTTGTAAAACTTCTTCAACCTGGTTTTTATTGCCCTACCCTCTTCAAGGATGCTCATTTTCATTTTCACATATGTGATGAATGTCACTGCTGTAAAAGTCCTTCAATTTGGTTTTTATTGCCCTACCATCTTCAAGGATGCTCATTTTCATGTTGAGAGTTCTGATGAATGCCACATGTCAAGTGGAATAAGTAAAAGGTATGAGATGCCCTTGTAGAGTATCGTAGAAGTTGAGGTTTTTGATTGCGGGGGTATGGACTTCATGGGACCCATCCTATCTTCATTTTCTAATGAGTATATATTGGTAGCTGTTGAGTATGTTTCTAGATGGGTGGAAGGAGTGGCAACCCCCAAGGCTAATGGCAAAACTGTTACCAAATTTTTGAGGAAGACAATTTTCAGCCTTTTTGGAGCACCAAGGGTGATTATCAGTGGTGGAGGTTCCAGCTTTGTGAATTCTCAGCTAGCTAATGTATTGGAGCATTATGGTGTTAGGAACAAGGTAACATCACCTTAACATCCACAAACCAATGAGCAAGCTAAGGTATCTAATAGAGAGATCAAGAAGATTCTGGAGAAAACTGTATGAAGTTCTAGGAAGGATTGGTCTTAGAAGCTGGATGATGCTTTGTGGGCATACATGACTGCTTACAAGTCACCACTAGGTATAACTCCTTTTCAGTTGGTCTGTGGCAAATCTTGCCATTTACCAGTAGAATTAGAGCATAAAGCTTATTGCGCTCTTAAATTTCTTAACTTTGATTTGAATCTTGCATGTGAATATCGGTTAGAAGAATTGAGGCTTCAAACCTATTATTCTTCCAAACTAGACAAGGAAAATGTGAAAAAGTATCATGATAGCAAGATTTTCAAGAGAACATTCAGACGAGGCTAACAAGTCTTGCTATACACTTCTAGGTTGAAATTGTTTCTTGGAAAATTAAAAGCTAAGGGGTTAGGGCCATTCACAGTGAAAAAGGTAAGACCTTATGGAGTTGTGGAACTCGAGAATCCAAAAGATTAAGAAACATGGGTGGTTAGTGGTCAACGATTGAATCCTTACCTAGGTGGTGAAATTGAGAGAATCACTACTTTGGTTAAGCTCATGATAATTTGTGCGAAGTAGTATGTAAATATGTGCTTCACAGTCTTTTATTACCATATTGAGCATGTTCAAAGGCCTAGGGGTAAATGGTTTGAGAAAATTGCAAAGCTAAGAATATGACTTGTGTTTGCATGAAAAACGAGTCTTTCTTGACCATTTTCTGCATAATAAATGAAAAATTGAATCTCAATCCTCTGAACAAGTTCAATTGTGTGTTTTAATGTTACTTTGCATGTGTTAGAATAGTTTTATGTCTACTTGGTGAGTCTTTGAGATCATTTGGTACTTTGGGTCATGATTCAGCAATTTTTGGAACTTGAGGTCTGATCTGGAGAAGGTATGATTAAATGTGTGTTTTAAGGCTTTAAGTTTCAAATGTTTTTTATAAATGTTCTTGAGACCTAACTTGAGAAGAGAGTGAGATTTGAAGGATTTTGGATATTAGGTTCTGTGAATAGTGGAAATTGGGCTGTAAGACCCAAGTTTTTAAGCTTATGTTAAGTGAATAAACTTTTTATTCACGATTAGGGTTGATGTAATGTGAAGGGAAACCTGAACGAAAGTTTATTAAATGAAATATATTTATGAAGGAGAAAGTTCAGGAAAAGTTCAAGGATTTCATTATGATCGATAAAAGTTATAGCACGAACGTTTTACGCTTAAACCTAGGTCAGAAACCCTAGTATATAGCTAATTTTCACTTTTAGGCACGCTGGCAGTTAATTCCAAAAAATTTCAGAGAAATGTTAGAATTTCTCTTCTTCCATATATAACAATCGTTTCGAGGCGAAACTCTAGGATCTACGAACGTCCGATTCCAATCATCGGAAGTTTGCCGAAACCGAATCCCTGGTATTTCAAAACCCTAGAATTTCCCGACTTTGAGGACTTTATCTATTCAGAGCTTCAAATGAATATTCCACACGCGTACACCCATTTCTCTTGATGATTTCAATCTTTCTTCAGAAGGAAGTTTTCTATTCCGACATTCGAGGCAAAAAGCAACTTATCGGGTAAAATAGTTTTACACCGACTTTGCACCGACTTTGCATTAGTTGCAAAAAATACAAGGAGACATCTTCTTAGCTTGGGAATTCCTTTTCCAAAACCTATCTTAGAATTCATGGTGAATGACGCCGGAAAAATCGGATTCGCGAAACTTTCATTTTCCCGCGAATTTCCACCTTCTATATATAGCAAACAAAGGAAGAAAAAACACAATTTTCCTCCATTTTCTCTCCTCTAAACCGCGGCCAAGAACAAGGAAGAAGGAAGAAGAGTTTTTCTTCATCGTTTGCTTGATCGTCGATCAATCAGCTGCTACTTCAAGGTTTCGAGGTATAGTCGCTAATCCTTACCTCCGATCGCTTTTTCCATAGCTTTTCTGTAGAGTTTTCTGAGTGGATAGTTTATGGGTTTTTGCAAAACTATCCTGAATCTTTCATTTCTGATTCTAAACCTCTTCTATGTATGCCCAAGATCACTTCTGCCGGATTAGATTTTCCGTTATGTCGCCGGAATCAATTTGAACCTAAAATACCCATTTTATGTAGTTTTTGAGTAAAGTTCCAATCTTTAGGCTGTAAACTATCGCCTTAGCTTAGTGCTAGTAGGATTAGTTGTCATAAACGTCGTTGGTGACGTCCCTGCAAAATTTTATTTTTGGGATTTCAGTTTTGAAAATCCTAAGTTAAAAATCATGACCAAAATACCCCTGCGACAGTTTTTGATCCGATAATTTTTCCGAGTTCAGAATACCCTTAGTTACGGCTTATGAAAGCATAGGAACCAAGTTTGATCGAAGAAAAATCGAACCCTACAATTACCTATAGTGGCCGAGAGCTATAAGGGGGGAGGAGGAAATTTCCTTTTCCGAAAACTTGTCTTTTCGCGCTAGATTATCGTACCTTAGAGTATAGATTACTTCGGGTAACCTTAGTACGTATCGATAACTTAGTTTTCGATAGATTCTGATTGATTTTTGTGGTTTTGTTCTAAAGGTGATTTTGAGGAATTTCCTGAGGATCAACACCTTGCTTGTGAAGAAGAGTTTGAAGTTTTTGCTGGAGAACCTTCAAGTGAGGGCTTCTCACTGAATCTCTAGTTAATGCTTAGGGTCGATATTTCGACATTGTTTACTGTTTATGCACTGAGATTGTGTGTGATTGAAAATGTTTTCTGAGGCTTCGGCTGACAATGTAGATGATTCATCTACTGAATGTTTTTGAAGATTGACTTACATGCTATGTGCTATGTGGGTAATCTAGGATGTGTGGTGCATGCTTTATATGCTAAGTGCTAAGTGTTTATGATGCGATTTATTGATATATGACATGTTGTTGATTGTGATGAGTTAAATATGCTTTACACTGAAAATCTGAGATTCTGAATGGTGAGAATAGCGGGCAGGTCATGCCGATTTTATTTTGAGAGTTTTGAGAAAGTTTGATAGGACGAACGAGGTTCGGGCCTTGTATAGGGTTTATGGATCGAGACATTCTCTGGAGTCATTTGGGGATTCGAAGATCCCGAGAACTTATAGGAATTGCGATAAGACTAAAAATGATATTATTTTGAAAAGAAAATTCATAAGACATTAAACAACCTCTAAATCTTTAAGTAAGGGTAATAATCTCGAAAGGAGGCTTTGGATGAAAATCATAGTTTGGAAAACGAGAAGTGTCGTCGGATCCAAGTGTTGAGTCTGTTGTTGTTGTGCTGTTGGAGCAGCGTTGGTTGTTGTGTTGTTGGAGCAGCGTTGGTTGTTGTGCTGTTGGAGCAGCGATGTTGTTGGGCTATCCTGGGGATAAGTCCGGGGAACCGTTAGTTCCCGAGTATGTGATACTCTTGTGCTGTTGGAGCAGCGATGTGTGTTGTGAAGTGTGTCTTTTGTCGCAGAATCGACTTTACCTTAGGGTAAGCTTTTAGAGACTTTAACTTCCCTAGAACACGTGGCGACGTGTCGAGTGAGGACGGAGACGTTGTTTGACTAATCATCCTGCATTCATGCAACATTAATGGGGTATTAACACAGGACGTACTCTGGACCTCGTCGGATTCCAAAATGGTCATAAGACCCGGATTTCCGTGAAAGAGCGTTTGTAAACGTCTCTTGTAGCAGACCGAAATGGCAGACCTACGGGTTACGGCTGATCTGGCTACCTTGGTTTGGTGTAAGAGATACGCGGGCAGAAATGGTCCCACCGTTGCTGGTGCTAGGATTGACCCGTTGATGTCCATCCCAGAGGCACGCGAGCGGAAATGGTCCCACCGTTGCTGGTGCTAGGATTGACTCGTTGTTGTCCATACCTTTGCTTGGTGTAAGAGGCACGCGGGCAGAAATGGTCCCACCGTTGCTGGTGCTAGGATTGATCCGTTTGATGCCCATCCGTTCCGGATTGCATATTGGTTGACTGGGTTAACCTGCATACATATCACGCAACATGCATACTGACTTAGTTGATGAGTGTGGTTGCTATTTGATAAACTTACTTGGAACATGCTAATTGTTATTATTGCGTTTATGTTATTGTGGAACATGCAACCCTAGGAATGACATCTCTAGCTATAAGCCTAAGTGGCTATCTATTACTTGTACCTATTGGGTTTATTATCTACATAGTTCTTTAGAGTTGACCCTCGCGTCTTCTGTGTGTGTTTTGGCGGACAACGCCTTTTGTCAGATGAGTATTGCGGACTGGTTCACCATGGTCCACCCTTCGGGGGAAACTAGGTTGGGATGCTGGAACAGGAGCGCGTCGCGGTAGCGAGAGGATGACGGATGGTGTACATAGACTAGGTCGTTCTGGATTTCGAATTCGGACGACGATCATGCTAGCATGTAGGTTTTAGTGCTGGTGTGAACTCCTCAAGATGGGATTAGTGTAGGAGTAGAGTCTTAGCTCTGAACATCATTTGTTTCTTTTGGGACAGGGTAGCTTCCCACCTATAGCTTTTTGTGTGGTTTCTTTACAGGAATCACAGAGAGTTGGTTGGACTTAGGAGGTCTTGCTTCAGGCCGATGGGCCAGCTGATTCTCAGTTTTGAGGGATGGTGTTGCGGACACTTCACCTTCATTTTCAGTCTGTACATATTGCCTTCGGGCGTTACACTTTTCTTTCCGTCACTGGAGGTTTACTCGTGACGAGGTTACTACTACAGCGGGGGCTGTTTATATATTGCATATTAGTTCTGATTACTGTTAGTGTTGGGTTTTATTTAATTCAGTCTTGTCTTAGTTATTATCAAAAAAAAAAATATTCACGTTTTTCCGCATTAAGTTTACTTTTGGTTACTAAAGTGACGCCACCGAAATCGGGGTGTTACATGGGCCTTAAAAGGAACCTGAGATGACTTTTGTGCTAATTGTTTTTTAATTGTTAATTTTAAGTTTGGCTCAAATTTCTTAGAGTAGTTGAATATGTTTGGAACAATTGACATGTGCTAGAAGTGAACATATTAAAATATGGCCTATTGAGTTGTGAAAGCATAAAACTTATCTTGAAAATCTAGAATTGTGAATCTTTTCAAATTATGGTTCTTTACATAATAATGATTCACACAATTTTCTTACATGTATATTGAACGGTTTGATCATGTAGAAGGTAGTCAAGATCATTGAAACTAAATTTTGAGGTATCTACATGCTGCAAGATGCACAGTTTGCCTATGAATTTGGGTATTTTATGAATCACATGAATTTTGCAAATTTTGAGTGCGTGACAGATTTTAATTGAATTGTGAAGAGATCTATAGAAAAAACATTCAAGGTGAGTATTTTGAATTATGGATGTTGAGGTTTTGAAAAATTACAAAGTTTCAGAAAATAATTTGATTGAATTTGAAAAGCGTTCGCTCAAGAAACCTTTGAGCTAACTAGGGGTGTTCATGGTTTGGTTTTAACCACATATCCATTTTAAAACTAGTTTTAAAGTTTGAGTTTTTTTAACTGAAACAGTTTTGATATCTCAAATCAGTTACGAAACCGGTTTTGAATCCATATTTGATTTTTAACCGGTTTTAATCAGTTTAAAACCAGTTTTGAAATTTGGATTTAGTTCAAAACCAGTTTTAAAAACTGGATTTGATTCAAAAACCGGATTTTATAACTGGATTTGGTTCAAAATTAGATTTTGAAATTGGATATGGTTTAAAATTGAATTTTAAACTAGATTTAGCAGGTTGCAAGTCCATATTTTAAATGTAACACATTCTTCTCTTAATTACCAAACCATGTAGGAAAGCATATGAAAATCACTACATAATGTTTATTGCCCAACTTAGTAAAATGTTTTTTTTTTCTCACTTTTTTAGTAATTTGTTTTTTATATAATTTTAGAAAGATCAGAAAGAAACATGGTAAATGAGAGATGGAAAAAGGCCGTGAATACACATGCTTTTGTAACCAAAATAGATCACATATGCTTTTACCATCCCCATACAAACATAACTCAAAGATTTATGAGAGGAAAAGCAAGGAAGAAGAAGATTGACGGAATCACAATCTCTGAATATTCATCTTGAAGTTCAGTTACAATGAAGAACACTATTTATAGTGTTGATTATATTCTAACTAATCTAATTTGTTATAACAAACGGGTACAGCTGTAATGCCAGCTCAGCTAATCAGTTCTAACAACCTGAACTAGTGGTAACTAACTCTAAACAAACTAACCAGCTTATCAACTATTTACAATAGAGTCCTTGAACTATCCTTGCTTATCAAAATAGTCCTCACATTTTAACACCCTCCCACAAGCTGAAGATTGAAAGATATTGACCATGCCTAGCTTTGCAGTGAATCCCTAAAAAACTCTAGGTTGTAATGCTTTAGTGAACATGTCTGCTACTTGACGAGCTGTAGGAATGGGCAAGAGTTTCAAAATTCCAGCTTGCAACTTGTCTCTTACAACATGACAGTTAATCTCTAAATGTTTGGTCCTCTCGTGAAAGACTGGATTTGCAGCTATGTATAAGACACTCTGGTTGTCACAGAATAACACAAGAGTTTTAGTGCAAGTCAATCTCAAGTCTTGGAGCAGATAAAGTAACCATTGCAACTCACAAGTTGCATAGGCCAATGCTCTATATTCAGCTTCACTGGAAGACCTTGATATTGTAGTCTGCTTCTTTGCTTTCTAGGAAATTAAAGAACTGCCTAAGTAGAAACAATATCCTAAAATAGACCTTCTAGTATCAACACACCCTGCCCAGCCAGCATCTTAGTATCCTTGAATGGTGATAGGTGTATTTCTAGGGAAGAACAGGCCTAGACCAAGAGATGTCTTCAGAAACCTTAATACTCTAAGTGCAGCTTTATAATGATCAGTCATTGGATTACTCATAAACTGACTGAGCTGTTGAGTAGGAAAAGAAATATCTGGTCTTGTAGTAGTGAGATACAACAACCTGCCTACTAGCCTTTTGTATGCTGCAGCATCTGAATAGGGTTCTCCTTGATTAAAAACCAATTTGCTTGATAGATCCAAAGGAGTAGAGACAAGTTTACTACCCAATGTACTTGTGTCTGTCAAGAGATCAAGACAGTATTTCCTTTGCCAAAGTGAAATTCCCAAGGAAGAATGTGCCACTTCCAAGCCTAGAAAGTATTCCAAAATACCTAAATCTTTAATACCAAAGGCTTTATGTAGAGAATCTTTCACCACTTGAAATTCAGCTAAGCAGTTTTCAAATAGTATAACATCATCAACATTTACAAGTAATCCAGTGAAATAAGCATCCTGGAACTTGACAAATAAAGAGTGATCTGAAGAAGCTTGTGTATATCCAAGACTTTTCAGATGTGAAGAAAGTTTTTCATACCATTTTCTACTAGCTTGTTTAAGTCCATACAAAGACTTTTGTAACTTGCATACTTGATTGGTCTTTACTGAAGTACCTCTGCTGGTATGCTCATGTAAACATCCTCATCTAGTGTACCATGCAAAAATGCATTATCCACATCTGACTTATGCAAATGCCAATTCTGTGATGCTGCTAAGGCCAAAACCATTCTAACTGTAGTGAGTCTAAACCTTCTATTTGATTATACCCTTTAGCAACCAACCTAGCTTTGTATCTAGCTAGTGTCCCAACTGCATTCCTCTTAATCCTGTAAACCCACTTGCTCCCTATAGGTTTCACACCTTGAGGCAAATCTACTATCTTCCAGGTCTCATTCTTTTCAAGAGCTGTGATTTCTGCTTTCATGGCTTCTTGCCAGTGCAAATGTTTACTTGCTTCTGCATAAGTAGTAGGCTCTTGATCAGCTGTAATCTGATGCAATGTCATCTCTTCTGCTTGAGCTTGATGAATTGATTCTGGATCAGAAATATTCTCATGTTCAGAATTATGCTCCTGTGTATTGGTTATGATTTATGGAATATCCAAGGAAGATAGACTTTGATCCTTGACTGCTAAATCCAAACAGGTCTAGGCTTTAGATGTTGCATTTTTGTAAGGCAAGATCTGTTCATGAAATGTCACATACCTTGACACAAAAATCTCATGTGAAGTCAGGTCCAATAACACAAAATCTTTAACCCCTTGTTTGAAACCAAGAAAAACACATTTTCTAGCCCTTGGATCCAGCTTTGACCTGCTAGAAGATAAAGTACTAGCAAAACACAGTGAACCAAAAACTCTGAGCTCCTGTAAATCCATTTTCTCACCACCAAAAGTATTTCATATGGTGATTTATTTCCCAAACCCTTACTTGGAATTCTGTTCATAGGAAAAACAACATGTAAAATAGCATAACCCCACATTTTCTTAGGTAAATGTGATTGTAAGAGAAGAGCTCGAGCTATGTTGAGTATATGCTGATGTTTCCTCTCAACCCTCCCATTCTGCTGAGGGGTATTAACACAACTCCTCTGATGTAGAATACCATGAGCAGAATAAAAATCAGGCTGAATAAACTCAGGACCATTGTCACTCCTAATTATTTTGACATGGTGATTAAACTGAGTTTTAACAAGGGCTACCACAGTGAGAAAGTACTTATGATTATGAACTGAGGGAATTGAAATAGGTCCCCAAATATCCATGTGAACAAGATCAAAATTACACTTTGCATTATGTAAACTATCTGGAAACATTTTTCTTTTCAGTTTAGCCATATGGTAAATATCACAAACTAGATGCTTGCTTACGATTGACAAACGCACTGTCGCGAGTGTGTGTCAAAGTATTTTTGCTTTTAAGTGCAGTACAAGGTGATAAACACCAGGATCGTTCTCACAAGGACTTGATGAAGTATTAACTGATATTAGAGTAAAACAAGAGAAAATTAAAAGGGGGGGGGGGGGGTTTGATTGATTCGGTAGAAGGTAATAAAGCAATAACTAAATAGATTAGACAGAAGAGAGAAAGCGTTAGTCATCGGATTATAACATTCAAAAGTGCAACAAACCTTCATTGGTTACAAAAGATTAATTCTTCATTATTGTTTCCCTAATTCGTGAGAGTTGATTAACTAAGCGAAAATCAATTCACAGTTTCCTAAACTAAGCGATTAAGAAACAGTTACGAACTAACATGAACTAAGCGAACATGCATCAACTCTTATTTCTAAAACTACGGAATTAAGCAAACCCTAGATCAAAAATAGAGATGAAGAGAATTAATAAAGAAGAAATTTGCATTAAGAACAGAACCTCAAGTTTGCAAACACAAGAATATTAAAAATCCTAAGACTAACTAGGGAGTTTAGCAACTCATACTAGAAAAGATGGAGAGATAGGAGGAGGAGAAGGTGAGGTGGTGTGATGGTGGTGAGATCTAACAAAAGCCTAAATCTCACTTATTTATACTAATAAATAAACTTCTTTTCCAAGTAACAATCCTTGTTATCTAAATCTTTTCTAAATCTTCATAAAATTGGGCCCACAGAAAGGAGTAAGCTGCTGAACAATCAGGTATCTACGGGTCCCACAATAAGTCTAAATCTTCAATTGTTGCAAACATAAGATTTGTAGCCCTTTAAGTCAGCTTCCCGGGCCTTCAATCGGATCTTAATTCGGAGTTTTGTAGCCCAAGATATAATCATTTTAGTGCAGACTGTTCCAGACTCGCAGGATTAGCGACAGCAACTTTGAAAGCCAATTATGACCTTGTTAGAGGCTGATTCTCAAATTTTGTTGAACAAGGAACTTGTAGGTATTTGAGTTAGCTTTCCATAGACATATTATTCGCCCTATTTGGATATTTGTAGCTCCAGATGGAACCTGTTCTAGCAAAACAGTCAGAGAAACTAAAAGTGAAAGAATTAAGCACTTTTCTATGAATAATCCAATTATGCACTAATGGTCAGAACATGACTAAGTCATAAAAATTAAGCACAAAAATGTATATAATGAACCTTAGAGAGACACACGTAAAGTGCATCAATTATGCGCTTATCAACGGTCAATAGAGGGATACAAAGCATTTAAAGCTAATATCATATCATGTGATAAATGTCCTAACCCGAAGTGCCATAATGCACCAGGTGGAATCAATTGTTCAGAATCACTTATTCTATCTACTATATTTTGAACAGCAAAACAGGTACTAGAAGGACCAGTTACAACTAGATGGTAAAGATCATCCTCCTTTAAGCTACCCAAACCAATCCTCTTCTTGGTTTGCTTCACCTGAACAAAACAAGTGAATTCACCAAAGACAACATCACAATAATTTCTTTTGGCAAGTTTATGGACAGAAATCAAATTGTATGTGAATTCTGGCACATAAAGCACATGTGTTAACAAAATCTGTTCTATTATACTCACAATTCCAGCATAACAAGTCTGAATAGAAATTCCATTAGACAACCTTACACTAACAGGTTTTATTCTGTTAAGTGTATCAAAACACAACTTATTGAAGAAAATGCGATCACTTGCTCCTAAATCTATTATCCAGTCTCTACTATCATATTTACTAGAGCAGGATAAAGCTGAGTGCTTACCATTTCCTGATGCAGTTGCTCCACAAACTGCTGACTTAGTAACATGATTTGCAAAAACATTCCCTGACTAAGTGTGCTTCTGTGAAGCTGAAGTTGCAGTAACTTGCTGAATCATGGCCATGATTCTCTTGTACTGATCTGCTATGAATAAATCCTCATTCCCTTTGTGATATAGAAGTCTCTCCTTGATCATCCTCTGAATCATAACCCCCTGCAATGTTATTAGCATGACTAATATTGTTAGAAGCAGGCTTAGACTTAAAAGTGGTAGGATAACCATGGAGCCTATAATAGATATCCACTGTGTGGCCAGGTTTCTTGTAGTGTGTACAGTAATTTCCAGTGCTCTTATAGCTAGAACTTGAAGAACTAGAATCAGGAGCTTTCCTTTTTCCATAAGTCTTCTTTCCTTCTGCCATATTGACCAGAGTCTTGGAATCTTCACTCTCTTCAGTTTCTGACTGCCTCTCATGTTGCATAGCCAATGAAACCACCTTTTCAATTGGTGGTAAAGGATTTGTCATCAGAATTTGTGACTTAACAACACCAAAAGTTTCATTCAATCCTAGAAGAAACCTTATTGCATTATCTTGTTCCCTGAACATCTTAACCTGTGCTATAGCCTCACAACGACATGGAACAACACATCTACACTGTGGAATTGAGCGATATTGCTCCAATTCTTCCTATAGAGTTTTCATTTCTATATAGTAATCATTAACTAACAAAGTATTTTGCTTCAAATTACCAATTTCATACTGTAATTCAGCAATTCTAACCAAATCACTCTGAGAAAACCTATCTCGCAAATATCTCCATGCTTCACAAGCATTCTCAACAAAAACTATGCTATTAGCAATGGAAGATGTTACCGAATTGAGAATCCAAGAATGGATTAAGCTATTGCACCGTTCCCAAGCTTCGTAATTTGCATCTTGTTCTTCGCAACTAAGGCACGCTTCATCGACCGCGCCCACGCGTTGTAATTTCTGCCATTGAGAGGTGGTGACACCATTGTTGCAGAGGGATTTTCTCCATAATGTATGTAGTAGGGTGAAATTGGATTTTGTGCTGGCTCCAACACCACATGCGGTTACTGAACGCCATTGTTGTTGTTCTGACCTTGTCGAACCATCGTAGCGGAAGCTTGAGATGGTAGAACCCTTGTTAGGGCTCTGATACCATCAAAGATTTATGAGAGGAAAAGCAAGGAAGAAGAAGAAGATTGACTGAATCACAATATCTGAATATTCATCTTGAAGTTCAGTTACAATGAAGAACGCTATTTATAGTGTTGATTATATTCTAACTAATCTAATTTGTTATAACAAACTTGTACAGCTGTAATGCCAGCTCAGCTAATCAGTTCTAACAACCTGAACTAATTGTAACTAACTCTAAACAAACTAACCAGCTTCTCAACTATTTACAATAGAGTCCTTGAACTATTCCTTCTTATCCAAATAGTCCTCACATTTTAACATAACACAACATAAACAATATATGACTCAATCAATTCATAACACTAATTACGCAACATTACTTTATAATTGCATATCCAAAAAGTCAAACACGTTCTTCACCAACATCTACCTCCACCTTTAGCAATGAGGAAAACTAACTTCATCAGAAAAGCATTCCAATGCAAAAAAGTTAGAAATATTACAAACCAACATATTCGTGCCTCCAAATGTAAGCATTCAAAGGCACTTGATGCAAATGGTTTAAAAAACCATATAAGTAAAGGAAAACATTCAAAGGCACTTGATGCAAATGGTTTAAAAAACCATATAAGTAAAGGAAAAGAGAAGGTTGTCTTTAATTTAAAGCACATTGTCCTTCAATCTTCAAAGCACCGAACTTTAAGTTTCATAGCAGTAATTTTTCTGTCAAACACTATTAACATGAGAAGTCAACAAACTTTTATATTTATTAGAAAACATAAAAGAAGACCACATAGCAATAGATTAGATAAATTAATAGTACTCCCTCTGTTCTCATGTATAAGTCATAATTAACTCATTATCTTAGATTAAGAAAGTAGTTAAAATTTAGTTAGAAAGCAATAAATTTGTAAAATTTCTTATTAATTTTCCTAAACTACCCCTATTTAAAATGTTACCAATCCAATTAATTCTTCTCTTTACTTTACTTATTCTTTTATTTTTCTGAAAATTGTATTGATATCCCACTATCTCTAAAGTTGTCATACTCCATATAACAAAGAGTCATTCGTTTGTTGTTTTAATTGTACATTAACTTTCATTTTAACCAAAACTTCCCTCCAACTGAAGTTAGAAACAATAGCTTAGGCGTAAGATTAGAAATACCAAGCTTTGAAATAAAATTTTCACACTAAAACTTTTCCCACCTATTTTGTTTCTTGGAAACAAAAAAGTTCCTTCCAAGCTTTGAAATAAAATTTTCACACTAAATTTTTTTCCACCAATTTTGTTTTTTGGGAACCAAAACAGTTTCAGCTTATATATTGATAATTCTAATGTTAATGTGTGCTCTAAACATATATGAATTTGTTAGCTATAAATCATGAAAGTATTGAACAAATTATTGAAAGGGAAACACAAAGTGTTATACCAAATCTTAACCTCGTTGCTGAAGAAGATTCTAGTGCAATGACAATGTTTGATTTGAATGAAGAGTCATATTTTGAAGATGCATATGATATGGGGAATAATTTTAATGAAGAGGAAGATGTCACGAACACAGAAGTGAATGAAGAAACAGTCTCGGAATCCATTTTCAACTCTACTGGCACTACTAGAGAAAAGTTTTTTTGCAGCGACAAATGTTGTTGGGATATTTTGAAAGTCGTTGGCAAAACTACCTTTCGCAACGAAAAAAAGTTGTTGCATGTCGTCATGATAAGTGCCGATGCGGAAAGTTTTTGCAATGACATTTGATGTCGCTCCCATTATTGATGTTGTCACAACGACTATTTTCGCTGCCATTGTTGATGTTTTCACAACGACTATTTTCGCTGCAAAGTAAAAAATTTGTCGATGCTATAAATATTTATGGAAGCCACTAACATAGCTTTCATAACGACTCAAGCCGCCGAAAAAAATATTTTTCTCAACAAATTAAGTCATTACAATAAGGTGTTTTATCTCAACAACGATAATTGTTGCTATAAGCAAAGTTTTCTCAACAATTTAAGTTGTCGCATTAAGGTATTTTTCTCAACTAACAAAGTTGTTATGACAAGTTGTTTTTATCAAGAACAAAAGTTGGGGCTATAAAATTCTATTTGACAACAACTATAATCAATTATTAGAATTATTAATATTGAATATTTTAAACGAAATTTTCAAATTTCAAAATTAATATCAAACAACTCTACTAATTTACTTAACAAAATTATTTAAAATTAAATACACGATATTGCTAATGAAAAAATATTAAACTACAAAAATATAATTGGATACTTCATAAAAAAACATAATTGAATACAATAAAATAATATTACAATACTTAATGGGTCCTTAAAGGTATTGTTCTCAAAATAAAAAACAAACATACATAATCAATAAATAAAGCGTGACAGCCACATCATCAAATTTTCTTGCCTAAAATTGCTTCGAGTATGTCATCATGAGTGAGTTGAAACTCCACCAATTGACCTGCAATTAACACAAAATTGAGACTATCTTGTATTGGTTTAGTACTATTGGTGCTACTATTAATAGCCAACCCAAAAACCAGAGAAACTGCACAAAGAACATATACTATTATTAATATATGTTTCTTTTGCCTGTTAAAAAAAAAGCCTAAGCACTTTTTTTATAAGCCATTTTAAGAATATCACCAATGGTAGAACCTATATACAAAATAAAATTAATACATAGAATTGAAGAAAGTGCCCAAGCAAATACCTAAAGTGCTACTAAGCAACAATGAATTAATAGACTTAGCACACAAGAGATCAGTGACGGATCCAGGATTTATAGGTCGTGGGGGCAAAATACACATAAAAATTTACAACATTAAAAACATAACATATTACTATTAAACTTCTGAATACACATCATAATTGTTCTCTACGAGTTTTCATATTTTGAAAACATTGCACAATACTTTCATTCTCAACACTATCAAATATTTCTCTCTCTATATAAGTTACTAAGCAATCATTCAACCACTCATCCCCCATGCGATTTCGCATCCGATTCTTGATAATATTCATTGCAGAGAAAGCTCTTTCAACTGTTGCAGTTGCCACTGGTAGTATCAAAGCCAACTTCAAAAGCAAATACACTAATCTCTTTGTGGAAAACTAATCTCTTTTGGTTGACAAGAACCCTTTTGTAGATAGCATCTTCTAATTTCATCTCTATCATTAGGGTGATAACATGAAATTCTTGGCCTTAAACCAGGATCATTAGGAAGATTTACTGAATCAAAATCTAAAAATCTTTTTTTTTTTGTGGATGGACCCAAAGTTTTATCAAGTGCTTGAGGTTGAGAAGATGAAGGCTCTGACTCTGAAGTTGACTTCCTTTTGTAAAACTTTTCCATTGATAAAGTCTAGAATTAAAATCAAACAACCATAATTAAATGTGACCATACTGAAAATTATTTCAAAGGCATCACACACAGTGTCTATAAAGTTTAAATAAAAAAAATTAGACAGTAAAATTGTGAGTTATTGATAATACTTAATAACAAAAAGTGAAACATACATGGTTATAAATTTACAATCACTATCTTCAAAACCCAACTAAGAAATACACACATTTAAGTTTAACAAAATGCATGATTCAATAGAAAAATGACAGAAACTTAAGTCTAACAATAAATTGAAAGCTAACGGACCAGTGGCAGTGGCATGATTCAGTTTTGAATTTAATAGCCAAATGCCAAAAGACAAAGCTAAAGTGGTAAATAGCAAGTGGGTTTTAAATGAATAAATAACACATGATTCAATATATATAAGGGCAAAGAGATTTATAATGGTTACCACTTACCAGCAAGAGTTAGAAGATTCACAAATGGATTTCAGAAGCAAAAGCAACACCGTTTTGACTTGAACAGAGGAAAATGACCTGCAGCTTCGTCTTCTTCTTGTGTGGCTGTGTGGCCGCGTGGGTATGGAGGTTTTGGGAAATGAAATGGAGGTTTTGGGAAATGAAATGGTAAAGTTGGATAGATGTGGGGTCAAATGCAAGAAGTCAGAGAAAGAACTTAAAAGAGATTTAACTTTTAGTGGCATTGGAAGTAAAATAGTGTAGCTATGGGGGCATTTAGTTTTTGGTAGGAACAATTGAATATTTTATATTAAAATAGAGAGTATTGGGAAGAATTTTGTTCAAGGATGTGGGGTCAAATGCCCCACCCACTCAACACGTGGGTCCGTCCCTGCAAGAGATATGCTCCCATCCCACTACTGTTATAATAGTCTCCAGCATTTTAATTTGACTCACTCCAATAGCAATTCCCAAACTGATGACCAAAGGAAGCAAATGTCAAGTCAATACACACACAATAGACAAGATAGCCTCAAGCATCATAGCTAGCCACATTAGGGGCTGGTATCAACATTACCAAACACATGGTAGTCCCTCTACTGCAGTCGCCTACACCGTTCATATAAGAGAACAAAGTTGCTAAATTACTTTGAAAACTTTGGCATAATTTAATACCCTAACTTCAACTATTAGAAGATACAAAAGAAATGCATACTATAACTTAAGAAAAGTAATTATAACTTACATGTGTGCAATCCATGTTTTTAGTAGTTTCAACCCTGTGAATATTGTCCAGCCTATTAAAATATATAAAACATTAACTTAATATTCAAGATTGTAAATAATACTTAAAAGAAAATAAAGTTGCCAACTCATCAAACTTTTGTACCCTTAAATGGTGTTCTTACTTACCAATGGCATTCTAAAGAAGAAGGTTGTCATCCTTTCCTCAAATTTTTTTCCATTCTTTCTTCAAGTTGCTTTTCTAAACTTTCTTCAAATTGTTTTTCCCTTTCTCCAGGTTGCTTTTGGCTATCTTCAATGCGTGTAGCCATTTCTTCTCAAATGTCACGCTCCTCTTGAAATTGAGACTCAACTTCTTTCAGTTTCATTTCTATACCCTGACGCTTTTCTCGTTCACTCACTAATTGTTCATGTAGACCTGCAGTAGATTTTCCCTTTGTAGGTTGAATTCCAGCACCAAGACCACGACAATACCCTGAACGTTCCCCTACAACTGATTTAAAAGCCTTGTTGATAATAGGATCTTCCTCAGCGTCCTCATATGTTTCTTGTAACATCCGCATAGAAGCTTGTTCAACCCTTACCTATTAAAGAAAAAGTAAAATCATAACCATCAATTTTAATTAAAAAAGATGAAACTAAAACTAGTTATAATTTATAAGTCATTTAAATGTCTTACATGAACTTCCCTAGAAGCCTCATTTATCCAAACCCCCTGTTGTTTGTGTGAGTCATTCACCATTAATCTTGATAATTAGGCTCCTTTCCAGTTTCAAGATCTCTCTAAAGACAAATTTTTTGTAGCCATAGAGAATAATCATTATAATTTTTTAACTCAATAACAATTCATAATCAAACAATTTAATATTTCTTTATTACTGCATCATAGCTAACAACTTGAAATTACTTCCTTCCACATCTATGATTAATTGTTTATTTTACTTTATTTGATTTGTTCCTTTCACTCATTGCCCAAAAATAATCCACATAAAATTATTATAGTAACTTTTCTTCACATTTATAACCAATCTATATTTTTAAAAAGTTAATTGCCAACATACCTTATAGCCAGAACTTGAAAAATAATCTACCAAGTACTCCCAATCTCCCTCACTTAACTCATCGGGTTTATGTTTCAACGTAATTTCATTTGTTTCATATTGTTTAAAGTGTTGATGAAGTCTACCTCTATGGCTTCGGTAGAGTCTTTCTGCTGTAGCAAGAATGACAGCTTTGTTATGATCTGTTTGATCAATGTCAAAAGCATTCTGCAGTCAATAATTAAAAGGAAAAATATTTTTAAATATTATATAAATCAAACATAAAAACAAAAAAAATAAAAAAGAATATTGAAACTTACATAAACTCTTGATACTATATCATCTTTTTCCAGATCAGGAACTTTTTTCCATTTCTTGACATTAAAAGGAGCTCTCTTTTGGACTTGCATAGATATTTCAATAACAAAATCTGGAGCTTTTGGTCCTACAACCACCATCTTACCAGGTGGAATAACATGCAATTTTCCAGTTGCAGACTTCTCTTTTCTTTTCGAAACACTTATGCCCGTGATTTTTTCCTCTTCCAACTTTTTTTGTCGTCGAACAATCTATTGGATTTCACCGAAAAAAGGAAAGAATATAATGACAACCATTTTTTTTGGAGAAACCAAATAGATATAAATAGATATGAAGTAAAGAGACTTTGGCTCGTACAAAAGAAACAAAACACATAAAAGAAAAAAGAACAAAGTCTGCAACAAGGGGATACAAATTCACCCTGATAAAACACAGTAGTAGCACCCAAAAACCGGCTAAGAGTGCTAAACTAGTAGTACAAAATCCCTCTAATAGAACTCTAACAAAACAGCCAGGGTCTCATTAATCAAGGAAGGAAAGGAAGAGCAAACAAGGCCCCCTCGAACCATACCAATTGATCTGGCAGTAGCAAACCTCAATTTGGTATATATGCTACACCTTTAACAAAGGCCCCAATGAAGAGACAAGATAGCCATAAAACACCAACGTTAAAACATCACAGAGGAGACACAATCCACACCAGAAGAATAGAAATACAAAATAGAGGCGGAAACATGTCTATCAATGCAAAGCCGAAACCTTCCAAGCCCAGACTTCTCAAGATACCAATTCAGCAGACCATGACAGTCCAGAGGAAGACAAGAAGGAGCACAAAACATATATGAACCCATATAATAGCTTATCACTATCCAAAACCAACACAACAGTAAAATGGAGACAACTCCAGCAGCAGACAATATAGTGGACAACCGCTAAAGAGAGGAATTTGTGACAACCATAGCATAAAGTTTTAAGAAAACAAAATAAAATAATTGGAAAGAAATCAAACAATGGTACCTCCTTGTTGTTGACTTCCAGTGGCGGTTGAAGAATTTCCAGCCGTTGAGTCGGCGACATGGCTTGATGGTGCCATTCCTAAATACAAACAAAAACATGCATATTAAAGAAGTGGAATATGGTATATGAAATCGTTATATACCTAACTTTCAGTTCACAATTTTAACCTCAATTTTTTTTTTCTAAACTACCCTAAATACAAGCAAGCCTTGGACTCTAGACCAAACCACACCATTCATTGATCTTTTATACTCCCTCTGGTCCTTTTTATCAGAAAATTTTGACAAAATCACACAAACCAAGGAAATTAATATTTTTTATAAAAATAAACTATTATGCTTAATTCCAATGATGTCTTTTCCTTTTCACAAGAACAACCATGCTAATTACCACAAATGTTGACAATACCTATTGGGTGCTTGCAATTTCCATCCAAATTTTTGCATGGGGAATAGGTCTCTTTGCATTGAAATGAATTATTTGACTTAATTTTATAAGAGTGTTTCTTATAAAAAGGACCCAAAAAAAATTGTCAAAGTGTTACTTATAAAAAGGACCGGAGGGAGTAGTATTTTTTAGCAAACTACCTACTCCATACTTTCAAAAATATGAGTTTTAACTTCGCTGAATTCAAGTAGAAATCTATTCTCTCAGCATGAAAAGCACATCAAAAGCATTTCCCACTCAACAAGTTATGAGCTCAGCCTTCTCCAGTAACAAAGCTCAGCCTTTTCCAATAACAAAGATCAAGTTATGAGCTCAGCCTTCCCCATGGGGTGAAGTACCCCAAATACTTCAATTTTATATACTATTAATGGAAAACAATTAATGGAAAAGAAAAACACAACAACAGCAAAACCCTAAAGCTCCCTCCAGCATGAGACGAAGATAGCATGAAAGATGGCATATAAAACTTGACAACAATTCCTAGCTAGCCATGGGGCGCAAAACAAGCCACCAAACAGCCAGACCCAAAAAGTTGCAGGTCTCATGAATACATTACCAAGATATAAGAAACAAAACCAACTTTAACAAGGGTACAAATATTTCAATTTCTTGAAGAACATCATCTTTCAAAACATCAATTCATCAAAAAAAAATTAGATAAATCAAAATTGTATTAGAGAAATATAAGGGATATTTCAACCTTGAGATATAGTACAAAGGGACAAGAAAAAAGGGACCAAGAAACAGAACCCAGTGTTCACACGCGAACAAGGGAGAAAGCCAAACAAAGCCAAAGAACGCTGGCAATGGAACGCCAGGAAACGACGGAGCAACACATCCTTCTACTAGACCCAAAAAGACGAAAAAGAAAAGGCATCCTCACAAATCACCACAAATCATCAATTCATTTTCTTCTGGATCAAGCTTGCTTCCAAACTTCCAAACCTCAAAACTTGGTTAAGCTATCATTGATCTGTTATTTGCTTTATCATCAACTATCATCTTGCTGCTGATATGCTTCATCATCCTTTGCTTCGAGTTCAAACACACTTTGTTTTCTTTTGGGTCGGTGGGAATGATAGGTAATGAAATAAGGAGAGGAAAATATTAGGAAATGGTTTTAGGTGGGACATTTTGAGTGGGACTTTAGGTAACTTACTAGTCTGTCTCTTTTTTTTTTTTTTTGAAATCTTTTGATTTGAGAATTGTGAGACATATCATTAGTGAGACTGTGAGTAAATTAGAAAAATTAATCAATGAATGTGTTGTGAATTGTGATTGTGTGATGGGTGAACCGTGAATGATACATATTGGTGATAATTTAATGTATTTGTTTTGTTACAAAATTTATTTTATTGTAAATTAGTTTGATTTGAGAAGTATTAACTTTTAAATTATCAATTACAATGATACAAAAGGTCTTTAAAATTAGATAAATATGTATAACAATTTACATATAAATAATTACAATAATTACTGATTTTTTAACACACAGTGCAAATGAAAAAAAATCACATCGCAACAGCCGCAACCCGCATTTCCTGCATCCGCAATGACTAACTAAAAAACTATGTAACAACTAACATAACTGAAACTAACTATCGAATAGAATATAAAAGGGTAATATCCAATGTGTAGTGTGCTCAGGCTCCTGTGCACACTGAACTAATTAATAGAAATTAAAGAATAGCAACAGTGTGTTTGAGAAAGGAAATTGTGAAACGATACTATGCTTCATATTATTGTAGAATAAATGGAATTGGAGGAAGAAAAGAGATTAAGGAGCACAAGAAGAAGAATGAACATACCCGAGAAATGAAGCAGAAAATTGAGGGTAAAACTGAAAATTAGAGGAAATCAGAATTAGGTTGCTGCAAAACGAAATGAAGAGGAAGAGAAATACCCGCTTCAGAGCTCGGAGCGAATTACCCACACTAAAAAGCAGTGCTTGGGACAAAGAAGAGGAAAGTGGTGAACGCACTGGCCGTTTTGAAGAATTTTGGGGCAAGATCGATTTAGGAATTTGAAAATTAGGGTTTATCATAGTTGAAAGTTGAAACAAGAAACTGGTTATGAAATTAGAGTAAAGTGTGGAGGATAGTTAGATAGCAGTAGAGGAAATAGATAAGATGTTATGAAATTAAGTTTTAGGAAATTAAAAATTAAAAAAATTGAATTTGAATTTAGTTATGAGTAAACCGATTTTTTAACCAGATTATAAAATTGGATATCTAAATTGGTTTCCACCTTGAAAAGTGGATAAGTTAAAACCGGTTATATAGGAATTGGATATTTTTAGATATGGTTATGGTTTGGTTAATGGAACTGGATACTTTGAACACCGCTAGAGCTAACTTGATAAAAAATTGAGTTTAACACTGAAAAAGGATGGCTTGAGCGAGTCTTGAGCAAACTTTACATGAAAATGTGAGATTTTGTTTTGGAAAAAGGTTGCTTGGGTGAACCATTAGGCGAACAAAACTGTACCAGATGGGAACAACATTGTAAATTGTACCAAATGATTCACTACTATTTTAGGTTCGCTCAACTTTGGGCCAAGATTGTTCTCTCAAGCCACTTATCTTCACTCTCAACATAATCAATAATATAAAAGGGTGCACGCACATACTTCTCAATTTCTCACATCTTGGGTACAATCTCATTTTCTTCTCATCTTTCATCAAGGAATCATTTCATTTTCCCCTCTCTTCATCAAGAACACGTAATTCTTTCTCTTTTCTATTAACCATGTGTTCTTAATTTGGGGATCTCTTCATGTTAGGGATTTTTATTGATAATTATGAACACGAAAGTCTTCACGTTGGGTTGTTGAGGAACTGGTTATGATAACATGAAATAGAATTATTGATAGTTATTTCTACTTCTTGAACTCTTTGTTGTATTTGTTTATAATCTTTGGGTTCTTGGACACATAAGTCAACATAAAGGGTTGTTGAATGCATTGATTTATCATGCTTCATGAAATTGGGTGTAAGTATGAGATCAAATGTGTTGTTTGAGTGCTAAATGTTGATAATATATTGATGTGAGTGGTATTGATTGAAAACAATAAGTTAAATTTTAAATGAATCATGCAAGTTAGAATTCATGAGCACCAATTGTTTGCTAAAATATCACAATGATGTTGGTGTAATTGAAGAGCATGTAAAGTGAAGGATATGAATTCTTGAAAGTTGAAAACTTGTGATGAAAGGTTGTAACCTCTTCTCATGAACACAATTGAAATTGTTATGTATGTGTTACACATAAAAAGAAGAGGTGAATTTTTAAATTGCAAGTAGTCTCATACACTAACATGTTTATTTGTGGTCAATTTTCAGGACGGCACTCCGAACAAAGAATTTGAATGTAAAGAAGAGGAAGCAAGTTCAACCACCACCTGAACCATTGTCGTAATCTGAGACTGAATATGAAGCTGAATCCGAACCGAAGTCGTCTGAGGAAGGAAATGGAGAGGAACTTGGCATAAGTGGAGACAATTATACCTTCGATAAAAGACGAGCAAGGATAGAAGCCAGATCATTCATGAAGGAGTGGTTAGTGACGCTTGCAGATGGTGAGTATGAATAGGAATTCAGGGCTGAGTTAGTAAGAAGAAAGTGGCAAAAGTTGGCCTCACCGCCACTAGAGTACAATACAGATATTGTAAGGGAATTTTATTCATATCCTTATGATTGAACCCAATCGGAAAAGGGAATCTCGGATTTGCAATATAAGGGTACCGTTTCACAGAGACACTATCAAGACCTATTTGGGGAGGCCTCTAGAGTTGGATGGTGATTAAGGAAAAGCTCCTATAAATAGATCTGGGGGATTCTTTAATGGTGTGATCTTCAAGGACCTATGTGTACCGGGTCAACATACATTAGGAAACAATATTTATCAGCCACGGATGACCACCTGCACTCAAATTTGGACAATTTTTGTGTTATACAACATTAGTCCATCCTTTCATGTCTCCTATATTTTTATGAATGAGGCATATATGAAAGAGATATACGATAAAATGGATAGATGTTTACTAGACAATAGCATATGTATCATAGAATAGAGGAACCGCATGCTAAACATGATGATATGACTTATCAGCTCCGTATCACAATGGATCAGGTGTCTTCTAGCCATATTCGGCTTTATGAAAGGGTAAAACAAGTGGTTGATATGAAGGATTATTTATATGCATCATACTCTCAACAGGACCATCATCTTAGATAACAGAGGGTTGGATCCACAATCACTGAATGGCCTGAGCATAGACCACTTTCAAAGGAGGGAGAGAGAGCTAGTGCAGCTAATGTAGATGGAGTTGATGCAGCTCAGGAATGATTGATAGAGCTATAACACACCACACAAAATTCACTTTATATTTTTATTATTTCTATTTTAGTTTTAGTACTTTGTTGGTTTCGGTAGTTGTTTTTAGACTACGTTACTTTTTGGTGTGTTAGTACTATGTTAGTATCTTGATACTTGCATTTTTATGTTGGATTTTGAGATGTTGTCTCCTTTTTTGCTTTGGTTTGAACTAAGAATTTGATCCATGTGCTTAGGCATGGTTTATGAAAAGTCAATAATTGCATGAAAGTTGTTTTTAAAAGAGAAAGCATATGTCTTTGATAGTCTTTGTGGTTGCACTCTTAGATTCCATGGCATGAATATGTGCACTTTTCACATGAATTTCAAAGCATCACAAGGTTATGCCTATGATACTCATGTCAAAAGTGTGAATAGGAGAAGGGATTGTATGTTGTTGTTGTGGTCTTTGTGATCAGAGAAGAAAAGGGAATCTTTTGTAAGAAGGAAAGAAGAGAAGTTGAGCAAGAGGGTTGACCTTGAGGGCCATTGGGGAATCTTTTATTTATTTATTTTATTTTTATTTTTAATATTTATTATATCTTATGTGCCTGCCACGTGGACTAGCCCATGTATCAATTAACATGACACATGGGCTTCTCCGTTCCTAGGACTAATAGAAAAGAAGAAAAATGACAAACGTGATGTGAGTTTGCAAGTTGGAGGACTTTTCAAGCCATTTTTTTAGTTCAGTGACTGACTTGAAGTGAAGCTGCAATTTTAGGGACCAATTTGGGGATTGACGCTCAATCAGCCACCTCTAAAATGCAGTGGGAATAATAAATTGTTTTCAATTCATTGATGTCAGTTGTGGAGCACTAATATTTGTTGCGGTTTTTTTTTTGAAAGTGAAAGAGAATTATAATAATCGAAGTTGAGAAACAAATCCTCTCGACAATGGACGATACAACGCAAAAACGAAAAAGGAAAACAACGAGCTACAAACCCAAGGAAAACAAACAGACGACAATAAAAACCAAAACAAAGCCACAAAACCCGGACACATCCAACAACGACAAAAAAAAAACCACTAGGTGAAAACGAACCCCACTCCATTCTAGAGAAAACGAACTACCCGACCAACATGAAATAGACCCTACCCACCTCCATTTTTTTTATTTTTTGTATAGGCCCCTACCGACCTCCATACCTCTCCGGATGGGTCGATTTGAGGTGAATCGCAAGAGCCTCAACAACCTCCTCGTCAATTCCTGAGAAAACCAAGACACATGCTTTACCAACTTTCTAAACATTAGCCGCTCTCTCGGCCACGCACTCGACGCTACCAACAATGGGCACACCCCCACTGTCCACACTAGCAGGTATGGCAACTGATAAAGCCAGCGACTGCATATCCTCAGAAATAAGATGCTCAATCACCTTCTTCTTTCGACGATGCATAGAGAAACCAAGGACCTTTTTGTTCCTTCCACGGCCACTGATATTCCTTGGGCGGCCTCTCGCACGACGCGGAGGGGTCTTAGAATCATCCTGCGGCCCCACAAGCATGTCACTATTAAACCCCTCGAACGAAAAAGCATCAAAGCGAGAAAACACCACACGAAAGCGGCACGTCCGAAGGAGCACCATGCTGACCGAGGGCGGCTCAAGACTAACATGATCATCCACCTCCAGGCGCTCATCAGAAATATCACTACGCACATAATCAATCTTTGGCTTACTGGCTACACGAACCACAAATTCCGATCTAACAGGAAATTCCGCAGCCAGCGTGACCCTCAACTCATTCATCCGCACATCAAAATCAGAAATAATAGCACGGAGAATCTCATAAAATAACTTAATTACAATTTTATCCTTCTAATTTAGATTATATATAATTTGTATCCCTAATTTTATTGAGTTAACCAAATCTCTCTACTTTCAAAACTAAGTAAATTTGGTCATCCTGTCAGTTCATATATTTAATTTAAAGTTTTTTTTGGTACATCGTAAAGATAAATTGCGCCCGTCAGGATTCGATCTCTGGACCTCCCCCTACCCAACCCATGTCCCCAAGCTCCTACCACTTGAGCTATCTCTTTGGTTGGTGTTTTCATTTTTAAATATTTTAGACTTTTGTATATTTTGGGTCGTTTGGTTAGTTGGTGATGTTATATCTTGCTTGGTTTTTGCCCTGTTGCATTAGTTTGGTGGGGTTTTTTTTTTTACTCTAGTTTTGCTGGGCTGTTTCTCAAGTTTTTTTTTTTTTTGGGTTACTGAAGATATTAAATAACTAGAAAGGTTACAAGTTTAGTGGAAATTTGATAAATTTTGAATAATTTTGAAGGACTTGAGGTTCGGATTTAAAGATGGGAAGATTGTGATTTTATAATTTTTAGTTGGAATCATCAATATCAATCAATATCAATATCAATATCAATATCAATCAATATATATTAGAAAAGAAGAACTTTCATAGTGACGTGTCAGCACCAGATTAATTCTTAGTGACGTGTCAGCACCAGATTAATTCTCATAAAAATTATTCCACGTGTCAATTTGTTAGAGGATATAATTTTCAATTGATATATGTTTTAATTTTATATATTCTAACCTAATTAATTGATATTATTTTAGAAGATATAAGTTTCAATTGATATATGTTTTAATTTTATATATTCGAAAATAATTGATTGATATTATTTTAAAAGATAAGATTTGGTCTTTTAGTTTATTTTAAATTTATTTTTAGAATATATTGATTAATTTTTATTGAATTTTTGAATTTTTATTAATTCGGGATTTTATGAGTTTTTATTGTGATTTGCTAGATTTTGTTAGTTTTTATCTATCTTTATTTAATACCTTTTTTAATATTAGATTTGATGAAACTTAGGATAGCCTGAATTTATATTCATTTCTCAAATTTTGCCCGTTTTTATTCATCATGTTTGAGCTGTGTGTATAAGCATACTATTTGCATTGTATGTGAATGATGCACAACTTACTATTTTTTTTAATGATGCACAACTTACTATTTTTTTTAATGATGCACAGGTCAGTCAAATTGATGGAAGCATATGAAGAGCTCACATTTAATCTTCATGAATATGTTTAACCCATTCTTAAGGTTGGTTCATGTTTTCCTCAAACTCATTAGTTTTGCATATACTCATGTTTTAGTATGTCAATTGGGTGACTTATCTTACTTTACTCTATATATTTTCTTAAGTTCAATTTAAATTGATTCTTAGTATAAGTTTATTGGTGAAGTAACCACAATTATTTTGGGTGGGAGAATTATTTTGTTTTTTTCTCACATATATAGATAATTTGTTGGAGTGCGCACATATGGGGCAATACACCATTTTTTGTTTCTCTTGACTGAAATGTGTCTTTGATTTTTTGTTTCACAAGGGTTCCACCCCAAGATTCACAAATATACTAAATACAATTCTTTCACCACAGTCCTTTCAAATTGGTGAAGGGTTAATCAAAAGCAAAAGGATTGAGGAAAAGAAAATCTTCTAGGGTGCAGAATATTCACTAATTGGAAAGAAAAAAAATAACACGTGTCATTCTCAGAGTAATTCTCATAAAAAAATACATTTTAAAATTTGAGATTTTATTAGGATTTATGTTGTTTATTTCTTGATTTTATCTTAATTTATTTTTGATTTATTTTTAGAGTAAAAAAATATACATTTTTAAATTTTAGATTTGATTAGGATTTAGGTGGTTTATTTCTTGATTTTATCTTAATTTATTTATTATTTATTTTTAGAGTATTAATTAATATATCCCAAACTTTTTTTAAAAAGAGTGAGTTTGAAAGCTATAGCTTAAGTTAATTTGTTAATATATTCCCAAATAATAATAATAATAATAATAATAATAATAATAATAATAATAATAATAATAATAATAATGATAACATATGTGTGCAGATATGGGCCGGTTGGGTACTATAGTGCCCATACCTGCACCCATACCCACTATTTTTTGCGGGTAATTATCTATACTCAACCTCATACTCATTTAGCGGTTTTTTACCCTACCCATAGTGGGTATTTTTTGCGGGTACCCTATGATTTTGAGACTCATTGTCATCCATAGATTTAGATTTTGGCAAAGATTGATAACTTCATGTAATGACATTGAATTGTCTAATGGTGGAGAGCTTCGAGTTGCTACCCACGTGAGTATGGACACGGGTACATGTAATTTTTAAAAACGCGGGTATGGAGATGGTACTACAGTACCTACCCATTATCATCCCTACTTAGTTGGAATAAACACAATAATGTTATACTTTATGATATATCTTACACAATCCTGATTTGTGCTACTATCACATTAATTTTTTTAAAGATTAATATGTTGATAATTCCTTATATCTATGATTTGTGTTATCGTCTTCATATTTACGAAGAATGTGAAATGAGTTCCTCTTGGTCTCAATTGGGCTTAGAAGAGAAGTCTTTATGTCAACTTTACTCATCAATTCTGACTTTTCTATTTCATTCGTTGTTTAATATATTTTTAATAATCAAAGTATTAATTAATGTATCAAATACAATAGACATAATTCTCGTGCAACGCGCGGGTAAAAAACACTAGTTTAATATTTTGTTAATTGAGTTTTGAAGGAAGAAAACGTCTACAAACAATAAAAAGAAATGGGGAAATTAAAAAAAAAATTGAAAATGGGGAAATTAAAATTTGCTCAAAAAGTTATTAGAAAAAAAATCACATATCCTCATTAATCCTAGTAATTTAATATAAGTGATAAAGTCATTTGATATTATTGCACACTCAAAATAAGTTTTTAATGATGCTGGGCCGCTTTGTTGCTTAATATAATTCACTTATTTTTTTTAAAAGTAAGTTATGTTTTAAAAAAAAAGTAAGTATTTTTTTTTACAAAAATTGTATAACTAAGAGAAAGCACCTCCAGACTTCTAGACAAAACGTCAGTGGCATGCTCTAGGGAAACCATCAGAGACTCAATCATTGGTAAGAGTATCAAGGGATTTCTCTAAAAAGGGTTGTCCTCCAAATGAGACTCCGACCTCAATCTATGAGGAGGTGAGACTTAAACCTGAAGTTGTGCCCAGTTGTATCAACTCATGTTGACAAAATTCTAAATGAGTTATAGCCAATATAATCTAGTGGGGATTATCAAATCTAAGTAAGTGCATTTGGTAATGAAGAAGGGGTGTTTTGCCGGGTTGCTCCTCCGCCGAACGACTGAGAGAGAAATAATGATTAGATTTAGAAGCTATTGTGCACGCAAGTAGTGTCTCTTTAATGTGTGTTTACGCGCTGGGATATAATAAATCTAGAAAGAATTATGTGAATATGACATATAACAAATATTATCCGGTAATATTAGATGTTACCTGTGTTACCTTAATTATAAATCTTTATTCTCATATGTGTTGTGAATATTTAGTCAAAGTATTTTGGTCTCACAATAAACACATTGGTAAACAAGTGTTAGAAAATATCGTTACCGGTATTTATCAAAATATAAAACATCTACAAATGTCATGTCTGACTTCAATACATTTCAAAACAAAACAAAAAAAGACTTCAATGGAGAAAAATAAATTAGCAGATTATTTTTAGATGATGGTGAATCTTATCAAATAATGCATCCATCATAATATTATGAGTGATATGACCAAAGATAGTGTGGTAATAATAAATCTCCAAAGTTATGGCTCATAAATTATTAAATTTTCATAAAATTAGAAAGCTGCAAGGAAAAGAAAGATTTGCAGGAGAAAAAAAGGGAAAGGGAAAGAAGAAGAAATGAAGAATGGGAACAGAGAGAGAAAAGTGTTTGTTCATGCTAAAGCTCCAATGTCTTAATCCAGAACAATTGATAGGATGACCCTTTGGGCGTGAGGTCCTCGCGCCAAGCACATGTTTTTTTTGCATTGATCAGCAACAACATTGTCTATTTGCATTGATCCAACAGCACATGTTTATTAGCTGCTTTTCCTGGATCTTTGTCACCTGAAAAAACATACCATTTTTTAATCCTTACCCATAAGCTTTCCATTTGCATTTTCATATTTGGTTTTCATTCTAATGATTGAAAACGTGATCCAATTCAATAAAAGTTGGCAATTTTGAAGAGGGTAGGATCTTTTGTTTTATTTTTTTGCTTTGGCTCATTGTGTATGATCCTAGAAGAAAAATTGTGGTTCTTCACTCTACATCCTAGGTGGGTATTGTAGAATTTGTGCCTACAACAAGCACAAATTTTTTGGTGGTGCATGATGAAAAATGAAATTTTTTGGGTTGACAAAAGGCAATGTAGACTTATGTGCTTGTTGGGTTTAAGAAGCATATGAAGCACTTTGCAATGACAATTCAACGTTACATGGGGATCACAAAGGCTTGCTTTTGCATTGTTTTGGTTCTTGGCATTGTTGTGGTCTTCAGCATTGAAGAAAAGAAAGAATCACATGAAGAATTCCCTAGCCAATTTCTTGATTCTGCTTCTGGAATGTTAGATGAGGACACGGTGAGACTCGCTTCACTACTCATTTCTATTTAGGTAGCTTTTTAAGTTCAAATACTCCCATCATGCACTGTCATTATAAGTTTCAACAATATGAAATTCAATGAACTTTCACAGGATTTGATGAGCATGCACTTGCCTTTATGAGTTTCAATGCTTTCTTATGTAGTGGTTTCTCATAATTGAGAAAACACAAGGTTGACACACTCTGTGTTTGTAACAATGTTTGAATAGACTCTAAAACTGGTTATAGTTTCATGAATGCAGACAAAGGTATTGATCACTTGCTTGGAAGATTTGATTCATTTAAAGAAAGAAATTGGAGAGCATGATTATTGCATCCCACAAGAATCACCCAGTTGCACTGGTGAAATTAGTTCAGAAATTGGATCAGTATCAAGAGAAAACATCCAAAAGTTGATTAATAATTGCCATCCTCAGTTGAAGGAAAACTTTGTTCATTGTTTGAGAAAAAACAATTTTCCATTCCATATCCCTCAGGAAGAGGATGACTCCACATTTTCTTCAAGAAGATATCTGGGTCATGTCTTGCCTCAGCATGTATCAGAAAAAGAAGGAGGATCATCTGATAAACGACAGAAAAAAAAGTCGCGCAAGGCCGCTAACAATAAATATCACAAAAAGGCATTTTATCGCGCCATAGCTATAACTGCATTGGTGACATTTATAGCTGCATCACTGCTCTTTTTATGTTGTTGTCGGTGCTGTGGGAGTGGCAAAGTAAAGCAAACTGATGAGAGGCCCCTTCTCAGCATGAGCATGGGTGACTACTCCTCTATTGGTACATATCACAATTTTCATTCTCGTACCTTTTTAATGGGTAAATGGTTCATAGATATCTGCATAATGCAGACACCCAACATAAATGAAGAAAAGAGTAACGAATGTGATAAGAAAATAGGGATAGAGAGAAAAATGGGGTGTCTGCACCGTTCGGAGGTCCAAGTATCTTTGTTATTTTTAATGTGATATGTTAGTCTTGGCATAATGTGCTTCAATCTTGCAGGTTCTTCTTCCTACAATAACCCATATAAAAATTCAATGAAAGAGGAAAAACTTGGGGTTCAGTCATCAAGTAATAATTTGGTTGATAATAAGAACTCAACACATGAAAGTCAAGAAGCAGGAGTTGGTCGTGTTGCTTCAAGGCCATCATTTGATCTGAAACCTCCTCCTGGAAGGGTAGGAAATACAATGCCTCCTTTAAAACCTCCTCCTGGAAGGCTTGATCCTCTTCCCCCTGAACCACCAACATCTAAGCCTTCTGATAATGCCACTGCTCCTCCTCCTCCCTCTGCTCCCCCTGCACCACCAAGGCCTGGCAGTGGTATCACTCCACCTCCTGCACCCCCACCGCCTGGTGGCGGTGGCCCTCGGCCTCCTCCACCTCCACCACCTGGTGTCAAACCCGGTCCTCGCCCACCACCACCTCCTAAGGCTGGTATAGGTCCTCCAAGAGCTCCTCCCCGAATTGGACCTAAGGTGGCTAAACCTTTAGGTAGTGGACCAAAGGCTCAAGGGAATGTTGGAGCTGCTTCAGAAGATGAAGGTGATGATGCTCCTAAAGCCAAGTTAAAGCCATTTTTCTGGGATAAGGTTCAAGCCAACTCAGATCAAACAATGGTTTGGAATCAGCTCAAAGCAGGATCATTCCAGTGAGTAGCTCCCAAACTTCTATTGTGGCATGTGAAGAATAACTTATCATCATCTGGTAATATTCTTAATGATGAGCATTTGACAGGTTTAATGAAGAAATGATGGAGACGCTTTTTGGCTATAGTGCTGCCCCGCCGCAGAAAAACAATGGCTCACAGAAGAAAGAGTCTTCCTCACATGATCAATCACCGCAGTGGATCCAGATCATTGACTCAAAGAAAGCACAAAACTTATCTATTCTGCTACGAGCATTGAATATGACACTGGAAGAAGTTTCTGATGCACTTCTTGAAGGTAATTTTCTTTTTCCATCTAATTTTCTTCTGGAATTGCTGACAACTATAATAATAATAAGAATACCAGTTCTTATTGTGAAAATAGAAGGCTTAATCCAGTTTTTGGTCCCCATCCTTTGTCATAAATATGGCTTTAGTCCCTCGCCGGAGCAAAGGTGGGGCTAGGTCCCCAGTTTTTGGCAAAATAGTTGGCTTGGGTCCTTCCGGCCGGTTGGGTCAACGCCGGAGCTCCGCCGGCTGACGTGGCCGGTGCCACGTCAATTAATGAGCACAGCTGGATTTTTTTTCTTTTTTTCATTAAATTTAAATAAAATTAAAACTTACTAATTAACTTATTAAATAATTTTTTTTTAATCATCTCCTTTGTTCTTCCTCTTCATGTTCATCATCATCTTCTTCTTGTTCTTCTTCCCATAAATTAAAAACATTTAACCCAAAATCACAAAATCCTTTCCCCATCATCAATCAAACCCAACTCAGAAAGAATCCTAAACTCAAGAAAAATTCTCAAACCCACAAAATATCCATTTGCAGAAGAACTTGTTGCAGTGCAAGGCGTGCAACTAGGTCTCATCAAAACATATATCGCATTTCCTGCAACCAGACCTTTTCACCATTGCTTCAGCAAGCAAACAAAATTCAAAAATGGTAATGAAAGTAAAAAAGTATAGAAATCCGTATAGCAAAATGAGGCAAGAAACAGTGAATTTGTACAACAACATTGCTGTGGTTAAATTAAAAAAGGCCACAAGACAAGGAAATCTCAGTGCAAGAGACAAAAAGAAAAAAAGAAGAAATCGATTGTTCAGTGAGCAGGCCAGAAAATTGAAATACCCAGAAGACAAGACCATTTCCTTGTAGGCAGAATAACACTACCTTTCCCCAGCCAAATCTCAAACCCGTTTTCGTTCTTGCTACAACCACTCTCTAATCTCCATCTTTTTCCCTCTCTCGTTGTATTCATCTCCCCAGCCAAATCCACGGCACCCAATGAAACCTCCAATCAACTTAGCTCCTTTTCCACACCACAAACGAAACCAACCAACACCCATCTCGTCTTTCCCTCCATTTCACAAAGAACAAGTGATTTCTGCCATAAAATCCAACTGAAAAATTGCTTCATGTTAACCCACAAATGAAATTGGACCCAGAAACAATCAACTCAAAGAACACACCTTTTGTTCAAGGCTTTCGTTGAACCACCACCAGATCCGAAACCTCGGAGACCAACAAATCCAAATCTAGATTTGGAATTGATCGGCTCAGTCCCTTTCCATTTCCCTCACTCGAGTTTGCAAAAACCCAGATTTCACTGAGATGAGAGGGTGGGATGACGAGAGGGAGGGAGAGGGGGTTGGGGTTCATGAGTTTGGGGTGGGGGTGGGTTGATGATTACTGGGTTTTGTGGGAAAGATTATCAAAATGATAATGAATTTTCTTTGGAGAAGATGAACATTCATTGGGTTTTCTGGAATTGGAAGATGAGCATCATGAATTAAAAAAAGAAAAACTCAATTGGAATAAGTCTCTGCCAGTTTTGATTAGTTAATTAGTAAGTTAATTAGTAAGTTTTAATTTTATTTAAATTTAATGAAAAAAAGAAAAAAAAATCCAGCTGGGCTCATTAATTGACGCACGTCAGCCGGCGGAGCTCCGGCGTTGACCCAACCGGCCGGAAGGACCTAAGCCAACTATTTTGCCAAAAACTGGGGACCTAGCCCCACCTTTGCTCCGGCGAGGGACTAAAGCCATATTTATGACAAAGGATGGGGACCAAAAACTGGATTAAGCCAAAATAGAATTATTGATTTGATAGGAACTTTCTTGGGTGCCAAATCATGGGACACTTTTATTTATCAGGGGATAGGAATACAAAAATACATAACAAAAATCATTAATTGTCTCTGGTTGAACTTGTGTGATAGCTTTGAGTTTGTCTTTGGTTGATTAGGAAATGAGCTCCCTCCAGAGTTCCTCCAAACCCTCATGAAGATGGCACCAACATCAGAGGAAGAACTTAAGCTTAGACTTTTCACTGGTGACATTTCCCAACTTGGGCCTGCTGAGCGGTTCCTGAAAGCCATGGTTGAGATTCCATTTGCTTTTAAACGAATGGAAGCACTTCTTTTCATGGGTAATCTTAAAGAGGAACTCACTGCTACCCGGGACTCTTTTGCAATTTTAGAGGTTAGATCTCTAATTTTCACATTACAATGCCCTCATTCGTTCCATCGTTCATCCTCTTTATGTCACATGATGATTATGACATCTAAAATTTGTATTTGAGCTGATGCAAAACAAGATCATGGAAAGCCAAATTGCAAAACAAATGTCTTACTCTATCACATGTGGGTAGAGTAAGGCATTTGTTGCAAAAGAAATGTCCAAATTGATGCTTTCAGTAACCTGCAAACTTATTTCCTGGCCAATCTTGGTGATGATGCATTTTAACTTTAAGATTCCATTTCCATACTCTATCATATACACACAGGCACACAAACACAAAGACATACATGCTTCTTACAAAGGTTACATAAAGTTATTCATAGCACCAGCAACTACTTATAGAAGCTTCGCCTAGAATTGATTTTGACTTTAGAATCAATTGTAAGACTTTCAAACATGCTATGAAATATCAATCATGAAATCAATATAATATTGGGATAGTTATAATTAATTTCAACCAGACAGACACAAACATGTATGTTATTGTAAGTAATGACAACCTCTAATTGTAATTCTTTTTTTTGGGGGGAGGGGGGATTTCTGCACTCAACACCTAATTCTGTTTTTTTCTTATCAAATGAAATCATATATGATTCTTCTTGCATGCCAGGTTGCCTGTAAGGAACTAAGAAGCAGCAGATTGTTCCTCAAGCTTCTTGAAGCAGTTCTCAAAACCGGCAACCGAATGAATGATGGGACATTCCGTGGGGGAGCACAAGCATTCAAACTTGACACACTACTGAAATTGTCTGATGTAAAAGGAGTAGATGGCAAGACTACTCTTTTGCACTTTGTTGTGCAGGAGATAATCCGCACTGAGGGCATAAGAGCTGCACGGGTGATAAAAGAGAGCAATAGTTTCTCCAGCATAAAAACCGATGACCTCCTTGAGGACGTTTCTCAAGAATCAGAAGAACACTATCGCGAACTCGGTCTTCAAGTAGTTTCACGTTTGAGCAGCGAGCTTGAGAATGTTAAGAAAGCAGCAGCTCTTGATGCTGATAATTTAACAGGAACAACTGCTAGACTAGGCCATGGTCTCATAAAAACTAGAGAATTGGTAAACAAAGACACGAATAGCATAGATCATGATAGAGGGTTTCATGAGACAGTTAAGGGTTTTGTGGAGAAAGCCGAGGTTGATGTCACGAGTCTGCTGGAAGAAGAGAAGAAAATCATGGCTCTAGTGAAGAGCACTGGTGACTACTTTCATGGGAATTCTGGGAGGGATGAAGGGTTAAGATTGTTTGTTATAGTGCGTGACTTCTTAATCATGTTGGATAAGGTGTGTAAGGAGATTCAAAGAGCACCAAAGAAGCCAGTAAAAACTGTGAAACAAGATAGTTCTAAAGGGTCTTCTACCTCAGAAACTCGTCCACCTCCTCCTGATATTCGCCAGAGGCTTTTTCCAGCAGTTGTAGATAGGAGGGCGGATGACTTTAGTAGTTCAGATGATGAGAGTCCATAGGTTCAAGTTGGAAGTTGTACTGTAAATTTTTTTGTTCTTTGGCCATGTCCTTGTATAGAATTATTAAGGGCATGAATTGTTGTCTAATTTTGAAAGGGTTGTGTTGTTAATCATTGACCATTTGTATGCATATAGATAGCATGTCTGTATCAATTTTTATTCCATTGGAATCAATTCTGAAACTCAAGCTATTCACATAAGTTCTTTCCCATTATTGTTTATAACGTTAAAATCAATTGTACAAGATTTTACAAACATGCACATATCTGTTGGTTTACACTGATGTGAAAGACTAAATTGTAGAAAGACTCTCCTTGATAATATCATTCCAATTCTTCATTTCCATAGAATATAAAATTTACGAGTTGAATGTCAGACTATATGATTGGTATTATTAGAAACGATAGTAATTTCAACCAACAGTTAAGTTGCACATGGATCCTATTATTAGACTAACGCTTTGTTCTTGGGAGAATAGTCTGGATTAATAACCTAAGTAACATGCAAGGAAACTATCAATTTCTATTTTTAGTTTTCAAGTCACTAGTTTTACAGCTTTGAAAATCATATCGCTCAAACTGTTTTTTTTTTTTCATTTAAAAAACAAGTTTTAAAAATTGATTCCAAAAATAATTTTTAATTTAAGAAAGAGTTCTCGAATGATAGCTCAAATGGTAAGAGCTGAAAGACATATCAGTTCAGAAGGGAAATGTTCAGGAATCAATTCCTGAATGGTGTAATTTATATTTCATATGTACTAAAAAAGATGATGACTGAGACATCCGCAACGGGGACATTGCTTAATTTTTCTCCTCATTGGAGCATGTTGAGGTGGAATTGGTGATTGATTAAATTTAAGGACGGTTGTTTGCTAAAGCAATGGCGGCTTACTCAGTTCTTAGATTAAGCAATAATTTTTTTTCTCTCCTGCATCAACAATTCATTCTCAAGCATGCATTAAGTGGAAATAAAAAATTACATATATCTGTATTGCTTATGGAAAAAATAAAAAACTTCAATTGGATTAAAATCTAAATGAGTTGCTTATAGATTTTGCTTAAATCATGTGACCTTAAGAACTCACAGAAATAGTGTTAAACAATCACCATTGTGAATGCTCCTAAATCCACAAACAGATATGAAAGTGCAGAAATTCAAACACAAAATGTTTCTTCTACCTAAATTTATTTAACACAAATCCTTTTTAAAAAAACCATATTTGCATTTCATGACAACTATTTTTACTTGTTAATAGCACCAAGCCTATACTTTCTTTCTGAACAACTTGGGAGCTGGTTTTTTCCTAGGCTTTTTGCTTGCTACTTCAACTGGCTCACCCTTCTCTAACCCACCATCAGCATCTTGAACAAGTTCTTCCTTGTTGCTCAAGTTAGTCTCTCTTAGTTTGAGAGCATTAATTTCCAAAAGATGTTGTTCAGTAATACCTGAGTCACCAATTTCACGTGCAATGTCTTTTTTGTAGTTCCTTGTCTTGTTTGAGAGCTTTGTAGCTGCCTTTGGTTTCACAGTTTCAAGTTGTGCTACCCCTTTTAAATCAGCAATAACAGGAAGCTTTGCCTTTGGCTTTTTCTCTTTGTTTGATTCTGATTCACTATTACCGGCAGCTTTTCACCTTTTGGTTGCTTTAGTTGCAGGTGTTTTTCCTTCTTCCTTAAAATTTTTCCGATTCACTGGTTCCTTATGTTCATGTACAATGGCTTGTTTTGGTTTTTTTGACTTCTTTGATTCTGATTCTCCATTACTAGCAGCTTTTTTTCCTCTCATGGTTCCTTCTTCCTCCAAAGTATCCTCTTTTTCAACTGAATTTGGAAATGCTCTCACAATATAAACCTGTAGTAATACTATGTTAGCTTCATTATTTATTACTAATATATTGTACATAAAAAAAAGGACGAGCCTCGGCGCAACAGTAACGTTGTTGTCATGTGACTTTGCAGTCACACGTTCGAGTCATGGAATCAACCTCCTGCAAAAATGCAAGGTAATGCTGCCTACATTAGATGCACAAAGTGGGTCAGACTCTTCTCTGGACCTCGCGCATAGCAGATGCTTCATGCTTTATAGCATCAAGTTTTCTTTTTTTTATATTGTGCATAAAAAAAACATCGGGGAACTAGTTAGTATACCACCAATTAAAAGGATTTGCAATAGGGATTTGGAATAGCGGTAATAGAAGATTAGAGCAACACAGTTAGTTATTAACTGTAGTAATTGTCCACAAGACAGTAAATTGTGACAGAGGAAGTGTTAGTACCTATCCATCGGACAATAAATCGTAATAAAGGTGATCTGGAAATATATAGGAAAGAGGGAGCTAGTGAGAGATTTATAATTTGGTTGGTGATTTTAGTGTAGCAGAGTCTAGGTCCCTCGAATACTAGGAAGGAACTTTCTTTTTCTGTTTTAACAATATCGTCCTAGTTCTTGTATCAAACTTGATACCAATTGTAATTGGAAACCTTTGAGCATGTAAGTTAATGCTAAATTGTTAAAATTTATACACTGAACAGTCAAAAATGATTATGAAACTAACACTATACTTTAGAATTGTAATATAGATTCATTCAAAGAAGAGAAGTAGACTTGAACATCAAAAGTCGCAAGCATTGGTTTATAAGTATAACCAAGCTCTTAACAACTACTTTGACTGTGGTGATGTGATCGATTTCATTCTCCTTGATGCTATTGTTGCAGACTTGCAGTAATAAGTGGTTAGTTGGTTTGGTCTAGATGATGCCAACTTGACTTGGGAAGATGTTGCCATTGTAGTTGGTGTTAGTAGACTCTAACATACAGTAGGCGGCAAACAGGAGTGAGGAAGGCAGCTTTGCATCTACATATGGGAGTTCAAGCTCTAGCGGAAGGGAAAGAAAGTGGTGGAAGAAGAGTCTGAAGAAGAAATAAAAACAGACATTTATAGAGAAGTTGAAGAGGATGTGGAGGAGGTGATCTATAATTGTGATTGTGATAGTAAACCGATAAAGAGGACCACCTACATTTAGAAGATGATTGATGGTTCCTATTTAGGACACTTGCATTTTAATTTTCATGGTTTTAGACACTTTAGTTTAAAACCTTAAGAGCTTAAACTTTTGGTTAAGCTTAACTTTTGTTGGTACTAGTATTATTTCTTTAAAGACATTTGAGCATAGACTAACAAGTCATGTGTGACCATGAGAGGATCGTGACAACCTCTTAGAGACCATTCTTTCTATGGTCTTGGATTCATCTTCGTTCTTCTGGGTTTTGTCTCTTCTTTCTCTATCTCTTGTATGTTTCTTTTCTATTTTTGTATTCAGATTGTATGACTTGATACATTGATTGTTGTAAAATCACTCATTAATATAAAAGGAAATCTTTAATGTATTGTGTTTCTTTCTATACTTCATGCTTCTAACCAATCAATTGATGATCAAAAGGCTTCACTAATTTATAGATAGATCGAGAGATTGATATGAGTTGGTGTATGCTTAATTCAATGAAAGTAGGATTCCTATATAATATGTGTTGAAGTTTTACTTTGTGCACTTCAAGTATCAGTTATTTGTGTTAGATTTATTTGGACTAGCATGCGATCAAGAGATAAGTCCGGTTGATTAGAGACACCACTCGATGCCTTTATCACAAAGGATCTGAGTCTATATAGCCTTTGACTCCCTCATCCTTCACCAACTTAAGTAATGTGGGACTTGGAAGTTGCAATCAACCCCAACAGTTATAACAACCACTCTAAAATCTTTTGTGACAATCTCAACACGTTGTCCCTTACCCGCAATCTGTTCTTTGCATATGCAGACTACATGCATGGAATTGAATTGTTCAACAAAAGGTCCTCAATAAATAGCTAACAGTCCAGCATCTACCAATGGATCGTCAAGTAGTTTATGCTCTCACTTGCTTCAGCTAGGTTCATTGTTCTGCGCTCACCATGTGTCAGCTCGATTTGGTCTCAAACCCATTTTAGCTTGAAGGGGGAGTATTAGAGTATATAAGTTAAAATACAAGCTAATGTATTCTCATAGAGCAGTGAGTAAGCTAGCTCTAGCTGAAATTAATTAACTCGAGCTGAATTAGTTAGGAAGTTAGTCACTGACTGTTAAGCTTGTGCTCAACATGAGTAGCAACTATACATACTTGTGCCTTAATACTTTATAGTATAACAGAATCCCTTTTGACTTCTATCAATTTCTCTATCTCACTCTCTCTAGAGCTTAATTGAGGAGAGAACCCAAGGAAGGATGTCTGAGATCCCAATATTTGAATGAAATGATATGCACAGGAAGTGGCTAATCCACCTCAAGCAACACTTTGACATAAAATCAATGAAGGTAGGGAAAAAATTACAGTTGGTTATGGAAGCAACGGAAGGACATGCTTATCACCAGTAACAATAATAGGAGGTTAGTAATCCTAAGGCCACATGGGAAGATTTTCAAAGGGCAATGCTCATGATATCTTGGTTTGTGTACAAAGGTGAGGAATTTGTGGAACAAGAAAACAAAAGGGAAGATAGAGGTTTATAAATCAAGAACCAGAATCATAAAGATGGAGTAGAAAGCAATAAGGTGGAACCAAGAAGAGTGAAACAAACAGACATTACAAAAGATATGGTGGATGAAGAATCCAATCAAAGATAGCAAAGAAGAAACAATGTGTAAAACATACAGTGATGGGGAATGAAGTTTCATTTGGTACAATTTGAATAAATCAAATGATTGATACGTGAATCCTGGGTGGAAGTGGTCTATCACTCATTTTGTAGGAGTAGAGCAGCAAGGAAGATGTATGAGCTGTCTGATCAATTCTAAGGCTAATAAACATGAGAAGAAAGGGCATTGATAAAGAGCAACAATTATATTAGAAAAGGAAGGTGGTTGCAGCAATGAAGGTGAAGTTTTGTAGAGTTGTAATTGGGAAATTTATCTCTATTCTTTACAATAAAAATAATACTAAGGTTCCTTCACTTTCAAGTTTGATTGGAATACTTCGAATTATACCTTTGGAGACAAGAAAAGGTCAAAATTAAGTGTGGATGTTATAAATAACTCAAGAATTCTGTAATTCAAAGTTCATTGGTCACCTCTAACAACCCAAACTTAAGTTTTACTTTTTCCAATACACAATGGACAAGTATCCAAGAATATTGATGCCGATGGTGCATTTACTCAAAAAATTGATGTTGATAGTGCTTTACTCAAATATAAAACCATGGACAAGTATCCAATAATATTCATTATTTCATCATCATCTGAATTTTCACCAATTTGGTTTTAGTTATTGTTAAAAGAGAATTTCTAGAGAACTTATAACATAGATTACCTTAAATTTCGCTGCTTCAATCAATTCGAAAACAAGTGCATCACCATCATCCAGCTTATGATCCAATGCAAATGCTCTCCAGCCACCACTAAGCCCACTTCTTTTCCCAATGTAAACAGCCTCATATTTTGAGTCATTTTCATCCTCTAAAATCATGTCATTCAGAGTTTTCGGAAGATGTTCCTTACAAAATTTAGAAGGAAGACCCTAGTAGAATAGAGATCAAAATAATATATTAGGGAATAACTTTTACTTAATCTCAAGTCTCAATAGAAAGAACACATGACAAGAATGTGCAGGCCATATAGAAAAATTTTCTGAACTGAAACCTACCAACCAAAAACAGCTATAAACATGAGACCGAACCATTGACTTGACGAATGATGGATGCGAAGTTTTTAAATTCATTTGGAGTGCCTCTGCAGCCTCCAAAGCACGAATTCTTTTTCCTTCTGTTGCTACTTTGATTTCATCTAATGGTCTTACAACATAACTGAGAGTCCCACAAACTTGTTATTAAGTATACATTAGCCATATAGATAAGTCATTAAGTAAGTGATTAACCACCTTTCCCATGATGATTGTCTTGATCTTGACCTCTTCCCCAAAGAAGGAAGGTTTACGCTAACCTGTAATTGAAAGAATGCACTGTTAAGTAGACATTTCCACTAGACTATCACAGTGGAGAGAATAGTGAATCTTAAGAGACAAGAATCAAGGATTTTAAAATTAATAATAATAACAATTCAACCCTGGAGAGCCAAAACTTCAATGCTTAATTATCAAACTTTCGCAAATAAACAGAGATAGAACAAACAAATTCAAGCACATATTCCTATATACATTTTTCTATTATATCCAATCACACCAGCTTTATAGTTATAGCATGTAATGTAATCTGTGTATAACTCAAAATCAATTACGCGCAACAGAAGCTACTAGGATTAGCTTCTCCCCCACTACTTCACTCAAAATCAATTCTGCTTCAATGTTTAAGGGCATGTTTAGATACACGGTGGAAGCCAGAATCATGGTGGACAGCCACAACAGCTAAGGGAAGTTGCTTTTGTCCACCGCAATTTTGGCTCACTGTGGGTTTTCACTCGTGTATTCACACATGCACTTAAGTCTCCTAACATGCCATTAGATATCCTATTATCCAACAGGAAGCTGATTCATTTCTCTTAATTGAGCTTTTTTTTCTTCCTCTTTGCCTTATGGTATTTTAAAAGACAATATTACTTACATCTTCACGGTATGAAGAAACTGGGTTTCGCGCACGAGAAGAGCGCCTAGGTTCCACTACACCATCAGTTTTTTGTGCCAATTTAGGAAGACAGGGCTGCACACGGGAAGAGGGAGAAATTAATCAATCCAACCAAATTAAATAGAAATTTACTGGGGTTTTGGGGGTTTTCTTTTCAGAGCTTGTGATTTCAGTCAAAAAATAATTGAGATCCTTGAAATTCTCAAATCCTTGAGAGCAAAAAGTGAAGTTACATTACAACCAACACGAAAAGTCTTTAGCTTTATTAACATGCATATATGCTAGACTCAAAGTTTAAGCTTTTATATAAACAAAGTGCTGAATACCTGGTTTTCTTCAAGTCTTTGCTTTCTAGCCCCTTCGTAGTTGTTGGTGGTGCAACCCTTTGCCATTGCTAGTGTTGACAATAAATTCAAAGTATGATATGATTCAAACACACTTGGAGGAACAAAGCATGGTTTAAGATAAAATGTAACTATTTGCAGCAAATGAAGCACACAGACCCATCAACTATTCTCAATAGAAAATGAAAAAATGTGAATGCTTTTTAATGGCTGCATGCTCTACAAGACGAAAGTTGAAAGCTTTTTAGTTTTCCCGTTTGCCTATTTTTGTGAAAAAGCTGGTTCATTTCGAAACAAATCATATAACCAAACAAGAAAGGATTTTGCATGTTCTGTGTTGAACAAGATGAGTTTTTTTTTTTTTTGTACCTCGAGGTTGTGAAAATGTGCTAGTTTGATGCTGATGAGACAGAGGAACCAGACAAATGGAAGCTGATGAAATTCAGTGTGCAAGAGATTTAAGAAAGCTGATGAAATTATTGCCTTTTTTGAGATATTTTTTTCCATAAATATGTGAAATTCCGTTTGAAAAATTTTGAGTGGGAAGTTTAAAAGAGATATAAAGTCAAAAGAAAATAAAGATCGTAGTAATAACGAAAATTGAGGAGGAAAAATGGGGATAATTAATGATGAAGGATAAAAATAAAGTTTGCAGGTAAATTAAGAAACTATATATTAATTTTCTAAATTTTGATACAATTAATTATATTTCGTAATACTTATTTTTTTTTGAAAGTTCGTAATACTTGTTCAAAAATAGAATAAGTAAATTGCAAAACTTTTTTCCTTGAAAATGATTTTGCATTGATTTTCGAAACTTCACTTGAAATTTTTTTTGATAGGATTTTTTTTTCTTGAAATTGATAGTGCTTTTGTTTCAACTTTTTCAAAAGTAAAATAATTCTATAGTTAATTTTTTTTTTAATTGTAAGATGTTTGATTCAGTTTATTTAAATGAAGACTGAATATTTGGAGAAGCTATTTTGATTATCTTTATGAAAGTGTAACCAAAAATAAATCTTATGAAGAGATGAGAGAAGATAAAATATGATGTTAATATTATACTTAAATGAATAAAAATAAAATAAATTTTTTATTAGATCCTTAACTTCCAACAGAGTTTTTTCCATCTACAAAATTTGGACTCGAAACCTTATTTAAGGGAATCAAGGATATACATCTTCAACCAATCAATTGTTGGTATATATGTTGACCTTTTTATTTTGATCAATATTATATTATTATACGACAATACTTTTGCTTTTTTATAATAAATTTATATTATTCAAATAGGATAACTATTTGTTTATTAATTTTACTATGAAAAATAATTATTTAGATTGTGCATATCGAATTGCTAGCAAGTAGGCGTGGCAATATGGGTTCAACTCACCATAAATCCGTCAAAATACGGTTTGGTTTTGCTGGCCCACTTTTGATATAAGAGTCAAAAGTCTCAACCCAGCCCAAATTTTAGCGGACAGTGGGTTTGCGAGCTAGCCCACTTTATGTAATGTGGTGGTAAAAATAACGTGATTATATAACAATAAAACCATAAGTTCAAATTAAACACTAACAAAAAGATGAATGTAGTTGCTCCTTATTTCATTGTTCCGTCATCCATGTCAACCATCACAAATTCATCTCAACTAGATAATAATAAACAATAAAAACTAAAAACCACTTATTCACAACCAACTCACAAGTCACAGGTTGTAAAAAGTACACAAATAACACAAGTCACAACTCATACATGTCTTTTAAAATAGCAGAAGAACAAATCAAATCCAAACAATGGCACAGTAATAAAGTCTTAATTCAAAACTTCTAAGTTCTAACATAGTCTAGTTCAAAACATTAAATGTTGGAAGAGATACATCTGCTTTCCCATTAAGTGAAGCGATGGTGAAGCAGCCGACAAGACGGACAGAGGCGATGATGGGCGAAGAGGTGGTGAGCTGAACATCAACGGTGATGTGATGAAGAGAAGAAGAAGAAGAATAATATTAGCGCCCCAAGGTAGTGAAAATTAAGAGTTGAAAGAAGAGAAGAAGAAAAGAAAGTAAAACCCCTTAATAAAAAATAAAGATCCATAAAAAGAAATTAATTTGGGGTAACCCAAATTAAAAACCCTTAATTGTTAAGTAAAAAAAAGTGCTGGTCCGGGAGGCCAAACAGGTTGACCTAACGATCCAAGCCCGTATTGCCACCTCTACTAGCAAGTATCCAACTCCCATATAAAACACAAATATTTTCAGAGCATCATATCATAAAAATTATTTAATCATTTTTTAATGATATTAATATTATATTTAAATGAATAAAAATAAAATCAAATATATATTAGATTGCGAACATCCACATTATTATGAGGCAATTCTCCCAAAGAAGTTTTTTTTTCATCTATAAGACTCGAAGTCAAAGTATTGCTTAAAAGAATCAACCATGTACCACTTCTATCAATCAGTTACTATATGTGTTGACCTTTTAATTTAATTGATATTATACGACAATACTTTTTGCTTTTGATAATTATACTATTCAAATAGGATAACTTTATTAGTATATTAATTTTACTATCGAAAACAATTAGTTAGATTGTGCATATAAACATAAATATTTCCATTTTTTTTTTTGAACTTAACATAAATATTTCCATACCATCAAAGCACAATAGTTATTCAAAAGTTTAAACCTTTAGGAGTAAGATAAATATAGTCTTTTGTTCTCATAAAAGAAATATGTCTTTTGAAAGCGTTTTTTAAACCCGACAATTTTCTCTACTTAAATTTAGACACCCCTTGCCCTAAAATTATTTTCACAAGAGAAATTAAATACTAAAATATCGTATTATCTTGAAAATATAAAAGTTTTGATACTGTATAATTTAAGAAGTGATTCTTAGTGGATATCTTATTATGTTTAAAATATTAACGTGTGGTGGTATTTGTAAATTGTAATATGGGTGATTTATCAAGCGCATAAAAGCACTTCATTTCAAGTTTGTTTCATTGCACAAACGATGCCTTATTTTAGACGACTTGAAAACACAACATAACCCCACATAAAGCGAATCTTTGCAATGCATAGTCACATTAGGTGTCTTCAATTTGCATAGAAAACATCTGCCAAGTTCCAAGTTGTCTTTGACAGAACCGCAACATCAACATCAACATCTCATATGGACAAAACTGGACCAAACTACCCAACATTGTAAAATTATTCATTTATTTTTGGTAAATTGTTCTTCAAATTATTTTTAAAAAAGTGCTTTGGATGTGATAAGATAATATCTTTTTAATTAAGATGCTTTGCAGCCAAACGAACACAATAAAATGAAAAAATATGTAAATAACATAAACACAATTAATAAAAATTTACTTTACAATGATAGTCAAACAAACGCTAGCTAAACAGTAAAGAATATTTTCAAGGCCAAAGAAGTACTACATTATTAACAGAACTGATGATGACAACTTGGGAAAAGCGATCATAAAATGGACCCGCGCTACACACTCAACATTTTCTACTTTCATAAAATGATACCAAGGTGCAAATCAAAGTCATATTAAACAATACTCAACAGTCGTATAATTTAGATTTGGCACTATCAATCGAAGCAAGTTATTAAAATCTACAAAACCAAACGCAGACTGTTATCCCAAATATAGGCCCAGGTTGGAAGAGCTTATTTGAGCTTATCTGACAGCATAAACTCTTATGCCAGTGTTTGAGAGGGCTTATGCAAACAGCTTATGGTCTACCATAAGCTATTTTCAGCTTATTTTCATAAGCTACTCAGGATAGCTTATGAAAAACAACTTATGCTTATATACAGCTTATTTTTAATTTATTTCAATAAATTTTTAAAAATAGCTTATAAATAAACACTTAATTAAGCTGTTTTTCCAAACGGGCCCATAGTTACAGAAACATGATGTAACCAAGGGAATTAAACAGAACGAACATAAACAACCAACAACAACCCCAACATTGAAGAATCTATGTTGTATATTAAGCTCTCTGCACTAATTCACCTATACAAAGTAGTAATAAAACAGAATCTACTTGAAGCTCTCTGCACTAATTCACCAGTCCAAAGTAGTAAAAATACAGCATATATCATCACCATTCCAATTTTAGAACAAATGCAATGGAATAGATAACAATGAAAATATTGAGCGTCAGAAAATCTAACTAGATATCAAGTATCTAATCAATTTTAAAGGGGGGAAATTTATATAAAATTAGAACACCATCTTAATAGGAAGCAAACTGAATATAATTTATATTCACAACACCTAACAGAAAACCTAACTTCAACTAGAAACCACATTGATCAACCAGTGTTCGAACCTAACAACCAAAAGGGGCAAATTAAAAAAACTAAAGTCATCAAATTCAATCGCAGTTCATGATTCATCAGCAGCAGCATCGTCTATTCATCATCAGCAGCAGCGGCTTTAGACCCACCAGCCTTCTTGGGGAGCAAGAGGTTGTGGATGTTGGGCATCACACCGCCATTAGCAATAGTCACATCTCCCAGAAGCTTGCTCAATTCTTCATCATTCCTCACTGCCAATTGGATATGGCGAGGCACAATTCTAGTCTTCTTGTTATCCCTTGCAGCGTTTCCAGCCAATTCAAGAACCTGGAAAAAATTCAAATTGAAAAATTCGTTAAATTGAAGAACAAAATCGAGTAAAATTCACTTTCAGAAATCAAAAATATTTGTTTAATTCATTACGATTCCGTTACAAACGATGAATTATTCGAATTAACAGTATAAAATTGGGAAAATAAAACCTAATTGAAAACCCTAGATCTGACGAGAATGGCGAATCGGGAGAAATTGACAGCGGTGGAAGGGAATTACCTCAGCGGCGAGATATTCAAGGACGGCGGCGAGGTAGACGGGGGCGCCGGCGCCGACACGCTCGGCGTATTTGCCGGCCTTGAGGAACCGGGCGATACGGCCGACGGGGAATTGGAGGCCGGCTTTGCTGCTCCGTGAGGTAGCCTTCTTGGCGGCGCTGGATCCTAGGGTTTTGCCTCGACCTGCCATTGTTGATGAACAATCGCGGAATTCGAAGAGGGTGAAGCGGTTTGAGTAGGGAAGAAACTGATGAGTTCGAATCACAGAGAGAACAGCAATGAAGGAAGTGTATATGAGTGATGTGAAGGTTGCGAGGTTTATATATAGTGAGTTTGGTAGAATTTGAGCCAATCAAATTGGACGACGCGGATCGCTGATGAATGCCGTTGGATTGTGGTTATTTGAACGGTTGAGATACTCTAGAGGTATAGAAAAGGTATTGAGGGCCGGAATGAATGACACCGATTCGATAGGGAAAATTTATTTTTTTTTTAGCTTAATTGCACTTTTGGTCCCCCAACTTTAACCTTCCTGCGAAAATCGTCCCCGAATTTTAAAATTAGCAAAAAACGACCCTGAAGTTTACACATGATTGCAGTTTTGGTTTTCCGTCCAAAACCTAACAGATTGTTAGAAAATAAATAAAAAAATTCAAAATCCCAAGTATTGATTGGTTCTTCATCTTTTTCAAACTTCATCATTAAATCTTATAAAACCCAGAATCTTCATCTTCTTGAAACAAAACCCATATATTTTTTTTTAAATCTTTAAAGTCATTTTCTTTATCATTTGGAATCAAAACAAAACCACACAAATAAAACAAAATGCCCCAAAGAAAAGCATAAATAAAGCCAAAAACTGATTTGGTTTTTCTTTTCCAAACATATAAAAATAATAGGGGCATTGCAATCTGCAACGAGATTCGCTTAACCAAGGTTTTGCTTGTCACAGTGATTCGCTCAACCAAAAGGTGAATTTACAGGAGAAGAAAGAAAGCACGGAGCTTTTTGTTCACACAAACCCAAGCTCTTTTTTTTTCACACAAACCCCAGCCTTTTTATACACAAACACATGGGTTCTAGAAGCTTCTGGATCGGTGGCGCGGAGGCTCTGATCTAGTGCGTTTTGCACGATAATCATCCCCAACCCATCAAAATCAGTTCCTCTGCAGTTGTATCAAAAGAAAGGGGAACCCATTAGCAAAAACCGGAAGAGGAAGATGAAAAGGAAAAACCTTTGTCTTAGTCAATTAGCTTCTTCTTCCTCTTCTTCTCTTCTCCCTCATTCCTCCACGCCCTTAACTCCAATTTCGATCCTCTCAATCTCAATTGAGGGGTTAGGGTTTCAACAGCTTTGCATCTGTGTCTTTGTGAAGCTTTGGTGCGGTGGTGGTTGGGGGTTTTTTGTGTTGATGCTGGTTGGGGGGTGCGGCGGTGTTGACAAAATAGTAGAGGGGGATTAGAGAGAAAGATCGAATGAATGTCATAGTTCAATCTCAGCAAATCTAAAATATTTCATGGTTATAGAGTGGGGGACTAAAAATGCAACTGACTAAATGTTATTTAATTAAAAAATTATTTTTCAGTTAAAATTAATTTAGAAATGCCATGTCATCATTTTCAGTTAGATTTTGGACGGAAAACAAATTTTGCAACCAGGTGTAAACTTTAGGGTCGTTTTTTGCTAATTTTAAAGTTTGAGGATGATTTTCGCAGGAAGGCCAAAGTTGGGGGACCAAAAATGCAATTAAGCCTTTTTTTTAAGAGAATTTTTTGACTAATCTTAAGATTATATATATGATGTACCTTCAAAAAAGAAAAAGGTTATATAGATAATGTCAAAACAATAATTTTGTGCTTTTCGCAGCCCCTATAGAATAGTAAAACCTCTCATTTTGGTTACTATGTTTTCATTTTTTTTAGTTTTAGTCTTTGTTTAAAAAAATACTTTGTGCGCAATAAAAAAAAAATACTTTGTGCTTTTGATTACTTTTGTTGACTTTCATTAAAATGTTGACAAAAGTAATATAGTGACAAAAATATTTTGATTACAAGAGCATCATTGACGGTCAAGGTGGAGTGCAATATAGTGACAACAACTTTCGCACAAGAGTTCTCATAACGGCCAATGAGTTATTGTGATGCCATTGTTGGGGTTCCTTTTCCGCCATCAATGAAAAAATAACATTTTGTGCAATCAAGTGACAACCCAAACCCTGATTTAAGTACATGGGCATGCAGTTTCATGCCTAAGTATAGCCCTTACAAATGTATTTGGTAAGAAGAAGCAGTGCAGCCGCACAGTACCATTCCTTTCTTTCCCCTTGTATAAAGATAGCATTTGTTACAATTTCACTCTCAAAAAAAGTTTGCAATCTCATTGTATTGCTCAATCTCATACACAAACCTATAGAACACAAAATTCTCATTGACATTTTACTCAAAAAGAACAAAAACCAATAAAACTCCTTCACATTTTGAAATAGAATGAAATTGAAACTATGTTTTCCTACCTTAGTTTCCTAAGATTTAGTATTGGTATGGGATGGGAAATTGTAAAGAATATAAATTAGATATCCATAATTTGTGAAACAACTAAACATCCTTACTACTAGTGCGATAACCCGTGCGTTGCGCGGAATTTTATGTTGGATTTTTTTTATTAAATAAATTAGTTTTCATATATATGTAATTTTAAATTATAAATTAGTTAATTGTGTATAAGTCAACCGTGTAATAATTTATGAAGAGAAACATGAAATAAATAAATGAAATTGTGTTGAATACATCAAATATTTCTAAGAACTTCCTTAAACACTACATTTACAGTATTGGTTTGTTGTATGCCCAACTGATCTAGTATACAAAGTTTAAGACTCTTTCTTGAGAGAGAGAGAGAGAGAGAGAACTACATATAACTGACCATGAGTGAAGACAGACCTCGAAAGGAAGAGATCAACCTGAGATAGTGTTTGTCCTTGACTTTTGTTTATGGTCATCACAAAACATACTGCAATTGGAAACTGTCTTCTTCTGAATTTAATTTGAAATTTGGAATTAGAAGGAACCAAGCCCATTCTTGAAATATGCACTTTTTCATTAGCATTTGTTCCCTTGATAATAGTTGCACCAATAACACGTCCACCAAGTTCATCCACAATTAACTCGGCTCCATTGCATAAACCTGCTGCTTGATCTATATTTCTCAAAAGCATGATTGAAGTACCAACTTTCAATAATAATTTATGGTTTGGGCCTGAACTTTTAGTGTCGTTCAAAAATTCTGTGGTAAACCACTCACCTCGGATTTCAGAATCCTCATTAAATCGCAAGGCATAGTCGGAGCTCAGATATTCATGTTCTAGTGCAGCTATTATGTCAAACATGTAAGTGTTTATCATTTTAACAACCTTTAGTGTAGGGGCCAATATTGCTTTATCATGAAAGAAGTGCGGGTCTTTCATTTTGTGCGTAAGGTCAGGATATGTATATTTAATCAATTCCATTAATGGGTCAAGACTAATTGGGATGAGCATATCTGGCAGGATTTGAACATCATACTCTCCTGCTCCGGAATCAGGATGATCGCCATTTCCAATTTTAAGAATCCAATTTGCAAACTCTTTGATTTTTTTTACTTCATCAATCGTCTTAGCTGCGGTTAGCTGCATGTGCTTAGACAATTTCATGACTTTGCAATGCTTCCACAATGATGAAGAGTTTACAGTAGATTCCACAACTTCCTAACGGCTTCCTCCTGACTGATATTGAAGACGGTGTAGACGACTGTGTTATTATTTGATTAACACGAATTGCTTTCTCTTCGAGTCTTGAGAAAAAAAATACATATTAGTAACTTATGCTACTTTATAGTATAAAATGAAATAAGCGCATGACACCAAAATAAGGGAAAACTAACCTTCTCCTGTAATCATGTATATGTTCATCATCTTCATTGATAATCAATTCAGTGCCATCAAATGCATTTGATATGCCTTTTACATCTGAAGAAATTTCGACATGAGAACAGGATATATGATAATCAATCACATTATAAATGAATGGATTATGAAATTACCAAAATAAGACTTCCTTTTGCACAGTATGATGATAACCAGATGGTTTGGATCATCATTTTCAAGGTATTCAAGCAATGTGGTGGCATAATGATTCCACAAAGTACATACTATTTGATTTTTCCTACATGTAAGTGGTTTATATGTTAAATTAAACACTTTTATATAACTACAAACATTGTTGAATAGAGATCCACTTACTCCAAATCTTCTAGGACTACATCTATACGCTTTAGGGTTCCTCCTTCCTTGTCCTTCTCCTTTGATTCATCCTTCTGCAGGTCATGTCCTATAGCATCTAAATTTAAAGATAAACAAATAAGAATTGATAAGTTATTTTCATGTGTAAATTAAGATCATCGGATAAATATTAAAAAAAAAACTAAATACGAAGCAATGAGTTTCAAGTTAGTTGGCAGCTAATATCTGTGCTGCTTCTTGCAGCTTAGTGTCCTAATTTTTACATCCTCTTTGAAGCATTGTATCTATCCATGTGCTTTTTATTTGGCAGAAGAAAGGTTATTGTTCTAGTGCAGTTAGGAGGCACTTATCCTATTCTATGAGCTTTTCTAATTCTTCTCCTCTCACGGGTTATTATTATTTACTCTTTCTGCATCATTGGAGACCACGATATTGACTCTCTACAGTGCAACGTGTAGATTTAATAGGTTGGTATGGATTCCTATAATTTAAAAATTAAATGGATTTTGATGTCCCCCTCTTTGTTTGTTCTTCATATTCCTATATCCTAGAAATTAACTCATAACTTGTCATCAAGATATAAATATTAATGTGTGTGGGTCAAACTGCATTGCAAGCATTTCCATAGCAAAATTTAAAAATTGAGAACGCAATTTAAGTCAGTTAGAAGGTAACAATGAGAAGAGTGATTAAATCAATGAGAAGAGTGATTAAATCAATATGCGTGAGGAAGTCCTTTTTTATGAAATTCAATTGATCTTTAGCTTATTAATGATTAAAAAAGTTTATCTAACAGCTTCAAATGATCTTTAGCTTATTACAAATTACAATCATATTCTTCTTCTCAAAAGAAGACGAAGAGTAGAATAATTCAAGAGTGATAAATTGAAGAAGACACGTGGAACATGATAACTGAGCGATAAATTAGACATCATAAGTGAGGCATAGTAATGCAATGAGAATGTACAATGCATCTGCATCCACTTTTCCAAATAGATGACAATTTTTGAAATCTTTCATCAGCTGATTCACTTTCATCTTAAAAATGCGAACTAAAATATATGGACGCTCATTTGGCCGAGATCCTCTTGACTCAACAAACAATTTGATTTCTGGTCAATTGGTATTGCATGTCATAGTTATGAACAAATTTGGGTATCCAAATCTCTTGCAAATTGCTGTCATAGTGTCTTGACAATATTTGAACATGTATCGCGTGCTTCCCATATATGAAGCTGGCAATATGATGCGCTTTCCAGTTGCTGCAGCTTCGGTCTAGCCCCTAGAGAACGCTTCATGTAATCTATAATAAACCTCAGATCTGATCTTAATTTGATTATATCTCACCTAATTTAACCGTTGAGATTCTGTCATGAAATATGCATCAACGATAAATTGTTGAAAGAGTCGTCCAGTGCGGATTACACTGGTATATTCAATGCATCTATCCTGAATACGAAAAACAACAAAGCCTTTAAGAGTAACCGTGTGTCTTTTGTTATATTGATCCTCCACGACAGGTTCCTTGTACGGGAGTCTGCTTGATAGTCATATTCTCCATATGGAAATAACAAAGGATAATGCAGGGGGGTGTAAGAAACATGATTCTCGTACAACCTTGTGAATATACCTGTAATGTCCTGTACAACAACATCTTGTTCGCAGTCTAAATTATTAAAGTCTCTCACAATCAAAACAGTCACTGTATTAACACCAAGAAATTGTATAATTTTGATCTAATTTTTGTAGGGTACGAAACGAACCTAACATGATGCAATCTGTTTAATGTCTCGTTAAGAGTATCGTAGATATACAACTCCCAATCTTGTGGTAATTTTGTCCACTCAAAATGAATTGCAGAGGTCCACCACCATCATTTCATGGAGACTCAACTTTACCACCCATTGACGTAAAAGAAAATAGATTGTTGTATGCTCTTATATTTTCTTTGAAGTGTATAGACATTGGATCGACTCCAGTCATTAGACTAAACAATAAATCAGGTGGTCTTTGCAAGAAAGGTAGTTGCACTTTTCATTTTAAGTAGCATAATGAAAACTCCGAATTTGGAGTATTTTTAGATTTCTCACTTGTTTCCTCATACTACATCGTTGCAGAAGGAACACTCATGTCCTGGCTCACTAAAGTTCAACAGTACTAATTAATAATGATGTTGTAAATCAAAAACTAATATTTATTTAATTCACAAAAATTTATATGCTCATCATATCCATTTTAAAACCAATCTAATATTAATTATATTTTAAAAAAATTATATACTAATAAAATTCAAATTTTAAAATCTAAAATTCATATTCTCCCCCTTCCATAGCTTGACATATTTTCAACTAAGAATCCTTGATTGGCTAGAAAAATAATTAATGTGCTATTATTTCCTATTTATTTTTAATTACTATTTTCAAATTTCATATACATGAGTGGAGAGAAATTCAATATTATGTTTCATGTGAAATTCAAATTTCTCAAAAGGTATTGAATTAAAAAAAAACTGTATAATTTCAAAATTATTGGAACCTGGTAACTGATTTCAAATTTTTAATTTATCTTTTATTTGAATTTTTTCTTTAAAAATTATTAATGATTAATTTTATAAATAATTTCGAATTTGAATAATTTTACATTAATTAATATGATCTTCGAAACCTGTCTAGTTGACTAATTTTGCATTAAGTATTATTAATTTGAATTTTTTTTTTGAAATAATGAGATTCTTAATCAATTAAATTTCAGACTAAAAATAACGTGAATAACTTTTCATATAATTATAACATATTAAAACATGCTATTTATAACCTATTAATTAAAAAACTGTTATTTATGACCTATTAATTATTCAAATTCGAAATCCACTTAATGAGTTAATAATATTTTAATGTTTTTGAAAAATTTGGAGTGGTTGAAAATAATACTTAGTTAAATTAATCCTTACTTTTTTAGTTTTTAAAAGTATTACTATGTTTTATGCTTGAAGTGTTAAAAAAAACTAAAAAAAAAATCCTAGCTTTAAAATAAAAACTTTTATTTTGAGTTAATAATATTTTACATTTTTTGGAAAATTTTGGAGTAAACAAAAATATTAATGTATTCAATGCGATTATAAATAGTATAAACCTCAAAATTAATGGGCTAGAAAGAATTCGAAGAAATTAGATTAATTAATTGAATATGGTCAAAATTTATGTTTTCCTCTTGTAAAAAAAAACCTCAAAATTAATAGGTTAGAATTTTTCTTTTGAAGGAATGAGTTTTTTTTGTTTTAGAGGAAAAATGAATGACTTAGAAAGTGACATGAGCATAAATTTCTAGAAAATGAGGTAAGTCAAATATGAAGAGTGGGATTTCAAAACATAAATTAAGAAATGAAGAATAGAGGCAACCGAAGTAAAAGCAAGTCTGATTGCCGCGGGACAAAGAAATCATAGAGGAGAATAAGACTGCAAAAACTCAACGAAATTCGAAAAGAAAGGTTAAAATGCATGAAACAAAAAAGTAGTTGAATACAAAGGTACCTAGAAGAAAAAACACTTGTGGTGTATGCCAATATAGTTGAGAATAATTCAATATATAGTGTGTAAGTGAACCAAAATGAATAGGATAATAAGGCATAATTTTGAAATTTAGGGATTTGAATGGGGATTGAGAATTTTGAGTCAATGATTTAATTTTTTAATTTATTGAGTCATCAAATTGGATCAATGAAAAGTCATCAATATGGACCAATCAAAAACATACATTTGAAAAATCGTTTTAACAACCAATAGAAGAAAAACATGTGGCATTTAAGTTGCATCAAACAAAGTTTAAGAAATGTGTTAGTCTAGAAAAAATCCACCTTTAATTCCTCACCAATTGTGATTATTTTGAACGGATACCAATGGGGTCCTTCAGATTCATTTCCCACACAAAACATATTGTTGCAGCTTTTTGCGTAGAATATCTTTGCTTCGCACGCAAAGCTTTAAGAAATGACCCATTGTCCGATTGCCCCATTCTCTTTACACCAATATTGGTACAATGACTTGACCTTCCTGCAATTCCCTGCAAGAAAGAAAGAGATTATAAATAGATCTAACAAAAAGTTTTTGGGAAATAAAAAATGAAAGAAAGAGCACATAAAATCAATGATGAATAACAAATAAGCAGTAAATATATCCACACCGCAAAAAATAACTCCTTTAAACTTAGCAATTCAATATAAAGAAATGAACAAATACATTTTAGTAATACATCTCAATATGATAAACTAAACCATGAAATCCTTATGGTTTCTGAAACCATAAAAACTAAAACACGGAAGAAGAGGTTTTCTCAAAGGTAATGGGTATTGTGTTGGTGGTTGAATTGTTATGATAATGTCAATTTATACTACTTTGATTATGTAAAGGCGAGATTAATTGAAACAAAAAATTTAAATTTTTTCAATCAAAAACACACTGATTTCGTTAGCTATTTTCCATATTTAACAATGCTACATATTATTGTTGTTGACTTTTAGTAATAAAACCATTTTCTTTACATAAAAAAAAAAGTTAAACAGGTAAAACTTGTAAACGCGTGGAAAAAAAATGGACCACTGTGTTATATTTTCAATTTTATTCAATGTTATTAATGTGCCATTAAAGATTATTGTAATCACATATATAATTGATTCAAATTTTAAACCAATATTAATAATTATTTTGTAAACAATGAGGCCTTGAAAGAAATTTCCACAATCACGTAAATCTTGCATTAATTCAAATTCTGAAATTAAGGGGGGATCGACATAACACTGATTTCGTAAAAAAAAAAATCTGAAAATGTAACGGTTAATAAATTTTTGTTTTTGACTATGAAAAATTAAAGGCTTAATTCTCAAATTAGTCCCTGTCTTTGTTTCGCCGTCTGAACCAGGTCCCTGTTCGGAAAAATTTGTGCAAAAAGTCCCTATGAATGAAAATCGTTTGGGGCAAGTCCTCGCCGGAGCCCGGAGCTCCGGCGAGTGATGAAGTGGCGTGATGACTAGATAAAAACTGATGACATGGCATTAAATAAAATAAAAAAAAAATTAATTAATTTACCATTTAATAACCTAAATTAACTTGATTTAATCCTCAATTAACCCACTTGATTTAATCATCAATTAACCCACTTAAACATATACCCCCAACCTTTTTCCTAATTACCCTCAATTCCCAATCCCAATCCCAATCCCAATCCCAATTTCGTTCACCTGTTGAAATTAGGGTTCATCCCATGTTCTTCACATCTGAGTGTTTGATTTCATCTCTTCATCCCATCTTCTTCACATATTCGTTCGATCCTCTTCACTGAGTCACGTTCCTCTTCCCTGAGTCGCGTTTTTCTCTTCCCTGAGTCGAGGTTCTTCTCTTCGAGTTTCAGAATCAGTCGCGTTCGATCCTCTTCAAGTCGCGTTCTTCCAGTCGCCTTCTTCTCTGTCGCGTTCGATCCTCTTCATGTCGTTCGTTCCTCTTCCCTGATAAGCGTTCCTCTCCTTTCAGATTTCTCCTTTCAGATTCCCTGAGTCGCGTTCCTCTCACAAACCATGAATTCTTCATCTGCTTCTTCATCTCGCACAAGGTCGAAGACAATCACTGCAGGTGGAAGTGCTAGATGTCAATGTGGTCTTCCTCTGATCATTTACACTGCTGGTACTCGACATAACTCGGATAGGAGATTTCTCAGATGCAGAAATTGGCAAGTAAGTATATGGCCTTCCAAAATGAGTTTAAGCTTGTGTTTGTTGAAAAATCTGTAACTAAAATGTATTCTTGTGGCAGCTTCCACATAATTGTGGTTTCTTTTTTTGGATTGATGATCCATATGAGGGAAGAGATGCAGTTCAGGGAAGAGATGCAGTTGAAGGTCATGCAATGAGTTATAATTCTGAGATTGGGAATTCAAACTCTGTTAATGTTAATGTTGTTTCTGATTTGAACAAAAAGATTAAGAAGCTCAAGATGAAGCTTGAAGTTGAAAGATTCCAGAAGAAGCTCTCATGTTTCTTTACTCTGGTTGCTGTGACAGTATCAATATGGTGTTTCTGTATGAGAAAGGGTTGAAAGAAGGATTTGAAAGAAGGCTGCATGTTGAAAGAAAGCCTTGAAAGAATTAGTTTAAGGCCTTAGTTTAATTATGTTTGGTTATCTATCTAGACTTGTCTGTTGTTAATGGCATTTTCAAGCCTTCATTTTGTCTGTTGTTAATGGCATGTCCAAGCCTTCATTTTGTCTGTTGTTAATGGCATGTGCAAGCCTTCATTTTGTTTGTTGTTAATGGCATGTTCAAGCCTTCATGTTCCATCTTGTGTACTATCAGAAAGTATTTTGTGTATGTTCCATGTACTGAATGTAATGAAAAGGAGTTGTTAATGGCATGTTCAAGGCTGTATGTTCCATCTTGTGTACTATCAGGAAGTATTTTGTGTATGTTCCCATGTACTAAAAATAGCTAAAAATATCCAACCAACATAGACAATTAAATAGATGAGTGTAAACCATCAATGCATAAGGAGGAGTTAAAGTACCCCAATTGTCATTGTTTACAGAAGGATAAAGATAGCTAAAAGCATTTAAAATGCATTTCAAATCCAGCAAGTTAGTGGCCAAAGTAAGTGGTCCACCAAAACCCATTAATATTACAAAACATTCGACCATCCTAGTGGCCATGTGGTCCACATTCAACTACTTAAGAAAGAAAAATAAAGAACCATGTGAACCATGTCAGATCTTGATTCCCTCACACAAAAAGCTATCCCTTCCCACTCTCAAAAAGTAATTCCCTTCATCCAAAGCAAGGTCAAGAAGATTCTCCCACAGTTTTGTCCAAGACAACGCTGCACTGTGTTGGTAAAGTGTCTTCAACAACTTGTTGATCTCCTGAAGCCATGGGAAAATCATTTCCTGTAACAGCTGCAGCCCCATCTACTGTCCTGGAAGTCCCAGATGCAGTCCCAACTTGGAGGATAGAAGCAGAAGTGCTTGCAGCTCCATGATTCCTTGTCACAGTATATCCTTGACTCCAATTTTGAACCTCAGATCTTGGAGCATCATGGACTTTTTCCTTCTGGAATTAAAGGTAGGCTTTTTCATACAAGATTCTAGGAAATTAAGATGAAAATAGATCCAAATAGATATGAGATCGAATAATACCCCTTTTCCAGAAGTAAGAGGTACTGGGGCAGGTGCAGTGAGATTATTGCTTGGCTCCCTGATAACAATACCAGGAAGAGAAGGAGCAGGAGCTTGAAATATGGGGATGATTTCAGGGTTGTTCTTACATTTGTTTTTATAGTGCCCATACTGCTTGCATCTACTGCATTTCTTAAAACCCTTTTTCTGCAAAACATATTAAACATTTTTTAAAGCTTTTTGACATCATCAAATAAGGCATATAAATACAACAAGAAAATCTTTGGTTTGTTCCCTTTGTTTTCTTTTGATTCTCAGCAGGTCCATCATTCTGTCCATCCCCAGGTCCATCATTTTGTGGTTCAGCCTCAGGTACATCATTTTGTGGTCCATCCTCAGCTCCATCATTCCCAGCAGGTTGGTCTTCCTGAATAGGGTTCTTACAGGTCTTCTTATTGTGCCCGTATTGCTTGCACCTGCTGCACTTCCAAGCTGCACCCCCTCTCTTTAATTTACTTGGATTAAGATCATCACATGGGTCTCTTCTCCTCAATTTCTTGGGCCTACCAGCTCTTCTCTTATACAATGGTGGCATAATGCATACAGGATCATGTGGAGTAACAATCCACTGGTTAGGTCCAGGTAATGGTGTGACAAAATTCTCATATGTTGCTCTATAAGCAGCCCTCTGGTAGCACTCATGTACATAGGCCTTTGGATCATGGCCATGAAAAGAAATTGCAGCCACTGCATGTCTGCATGGAAAGCCATTCAACTGCCAGAAATTACAGCAACAAGTCCTATCCCTCAAGTTGATAACATGTCTCTCCAAAGTGATTAGATGGCGAACCTCAAACATTAGAACACCAACAGCCCTAGTGACCCAGTTCTTACTGTGGTCAACCTCATGTGATATCCTCTTCAATGACCTAGGCATGATTTGTCCAGGATGCTTGTTCAGCTTCTCCATCATTGTTGGGAACCTTCCCATGACATAGGTCCTAATCCACTCCATCATGGTTAGGATAGGTTTGTCTCTGGCCAATATAATTGCAGAATTGAAGGCTTCTGATAGGTTGTTCATAACCACATCACATCTAGAGAACCAACTAAAAGCATGTCTGCACCAGCTTGAAGTTGGCTTCTCCATCAACCAGTGGAAAGCAACTTCGTTATGCTCCTTTATTAATTGCATTTTTTCTTTCCAAGCTGCTTCATATGTAGCCTTGGCAGCAGCCATCATTAGGTCCCTTAGAAGCACACCACCTCCAAATTTAGTTTTCATGTTTGCATAAAGATGCCTTACACATAGTCTATGTTCAACACCTTGCAGCATATCTTCTTTGAAGACCTCCATCAATCCCTGTAATCATTTTAATTACATTAGGATAGGTAGAGTTAATGACAAAAATGAGTTTACTTATGACAATAAGATCACAATTACCTTTTGTTGATCGGAGATAAATACCCATCTGCTTGATCTTGTGGGGTCTATGTCATCCATCAAAAGCTCCATAAACCATCTCCAACTATCTTTGGTTTCAGATTCAACAACAGCAAAGGCTAGAGGGAAATACTGCTCGTTTGCATCTCTACCAACTGCTGCCAACAGTATCCCTCCATGTTTAGTCTTGAGATGGCATCCATCCAAGCCTATGAATGGCCTGCATCCAGCTAGAAACCCTCTTTTACAGCCATCCAAGCACATATAATATCTGCTGAATCTAGGAAACAATGTGGTTCTGGGTGATTCAAAGCTCATCTTGCATGTGTTTCCTGCTGACCTTGCTCTCAATTCATTACTAAATCTCCACAAGAGGGTATACTGTAATTCAACAGCACCTTCAACCTCTTCAGTTGCCAACTGTTTGCCTTTCCATGCTCTGTATCTGGTTATACCAGTCCCAAGGTTAACTCTGGAGTCATCTACAATTTCATTGGTGCTGATTTTGTTGACTGTCCTGACTGTATTCAACAGCTTCTTCTTCACCCACTTTATATTTGCAGACTTATTATCAAACACTCTAGCACATGTGTGGTTATCAACTAGAGTTTTGATTCTGTAAGATTTCTTGTTACCAACCTTGCTACACAGAATGAGCCATGGACAATCATCACTTCTACACGCCACCCTGCACCTAATGCTATCATTTTTCAGGAATTTGTATTCTCTGCCATTCGTTACACAAACATCAGTTAGAGCTTCCTTGAACTGATCAAGGGATGCAAAGTCCATTCCAAGAATGAATTTGAAATCTGGGCCCAAACGCTCCTCCACAAACTTTGGGTATCTTCTCCTAGGAACATCTTCCATCTCAGAATCAGTTGCCACACTTTCCAAATCTTCACTCTCATACCCTCCATCAAAGTCAGGGTCATCCCCAAAAGCCATCCCCATACCATCAGCAGACCTACCATTAAGCATTTGTGTGATATGCTTATTCAACAAATCCTCTGCCTCTGCAAAAGCTGGGTTCGTTAATTCATCTTCTTGTTGAAGGTCTCTTTCTTCTTCACTATCCTCAAGTCTAATGCCTTGATTAGACACATCACTCTGATCATCATCTCCATCAATAACTTTTGGAATATTATTGTCGGATTCAACCAAGTTTTCAGGAACAACCTGGACTTCAGGCACATTTTCAGGAACAACCTGGACTTCAGGCACAATTTCATCAACAGCTGGAGCCATTGGAGCACTCAAATTTTCAGGCACATTTTCAGCAACCTGCAAAGATTCAGACACTGTAACATCAGGAGCAATCCCATTTTCAGGAACATTTTCATCAATTGGAAACTGAGAATGAAGAGTGACTTCACCATGCAAGTCCTCATCATCAGAAATAACAACTAGGCTTGGCTTGCCCAAGTTATTTGATTTCCTCACCACAGCTTGTAACCGGTGGGACCTTCTAACAGTTTTCATCTTTGTTGGTTGAGCCTTCTTCTTTCTAGCTTTCTCTTTTTCATTCACCACAGAAGGTACAATTGGTTCAAAATTTCTAACATGCATTGAGAGTGGCTCTTTTGACAGATTTTCAACAAACAAGACACCTTCACCCTTTGAAGCAGCAATCGTAGCCATTTCCAGTGCATCAGAATCAGATTTGTAAGGCCTGAACACTTCTTTAGGAACATCCTCAGTAGTGTCAATGTATGACCACCACAAATTAAACTCCTTGTATCCCAGCTCTTTGATCATGTCAACAGTGTCAATGTATGACCATCTATCTTCATCTTGATCAGGAAAAACACTTCGACCACCACCAAAATAATGGCAGTAAGGGGAGGTTCCAAACCAACCACCATGGCGAACAATGAAGGTAAACACCATCCTGCAAATCCCCTAAATAGCAAGTGAACATTAATCCCTAAAATAGAAACCCAAAGAATCATTCCACAGCAATGCACTCGAAACCCACCCCAAAACCAGCCCCAAAACCCACCCCAAAACCAGACCCAAAACCCATCGAGCATGCAAACCCCAACCCATCCCTGAGTCGAGCATGAAAACCCCCCAAAACCCATCGACCATGAAAACCACAACGACAAAACCCATCTCAGAATAACCCCAAAACCCATCGAGAATGAAAAACCCCAAAACCCATCTCAGAATAAGCTTAATCGAAAGGAATAATCACCACAATAATCAACACAATGCTTAATCGAGAGTTGAGTTGTCTACTTACTTCACACTTTGCCAAATCGAACAGGAAAGAAATGTATATCCACTTTGCCAGAAGAACGAACGAACGCACAGGAAGGATTGGACTTAGGTTTCTCAGATGAACTTAGGTTCTCACATGAAAAGTTAAGAATGCAGATGAACTTAGGAAATGGAATTGGGATTGGGTTTAGGAATTGAGGGTAATAAGTGGGTAATTAGGAAAAGGTTTGGGGAAATATGCTTAAGTTTGTTAATTGAGGATTAAAACAAATTAGTTTATGTTTAATTTAATGTTAAAATAATTTTTTTTTTAATGCCATGTCATCAGTTTTTATCTAGTCATCACGCCACTTCATCACTCGCCGGAGCTCCGGGCTCCGGCGAGGACTTGCCCCAAACGATTTTCATTCATAGGGACTTTTTGCACAAATTTTTCCGATCAGGGACCTGGTTCAGACGGCGAAACAAAGACAGAGACTAATTTGAGAATTAAGCCAAAATTAAATGTAATATACCATGATTAACGGTTAAATTGTGGACCATTCTGAAAAATTCCATATTTGTGATTTTCATTAATGCATACATCAAAAAATTATGAATTTACTTATTTAATGATTAATGTTGTAATTAATGTCGACCAATAAAAAATTAAGGATTTGGACTAATGAAAAATGGACATGTGGAAAATCAAGTAAAACAACCAATAAAAACATGACATGTGGAAATTATAAAGCATCATGGCCCACTTTGGTGGATGAGCTTTATATATTATTAAGATTTAATGGAAGATTTTCCTCACCTTGTACGTAAAGTAGACATACCAATAAAATTAATCAAATGACATCCTATATAAAAAAAATGACATCCATTAGAATTTCAAATAAAAACATCGTAAGCTCCAATCACTGAAATTTTGAAAGAATCGAGAATTGACAACGGGGAAGACTTTAATTGATTAAAGAAACAATCACATTATTCAAGACTGCAAGTAATGGTTTTTTTTATAAGTTAAAACGTTGGATACATCGTTTATCATATTTTGAATGATAATAATTTTTAAGAGTACGAGTGTAATACTTAAAATTTCATATGAAATATTTCACAAAATAACACTACTTATACCTCCCATACCTTATCGTCTGATGATAAAGTACAAGATTGAACCAGAAGACAGTCCACACTGCACAAGAAAGGTCAAAGCTAAAAAGCATACTGTACAACAGAGAAAAGTCAAATCTGCTAGATCGTCTGCCAGAAGAGAAGACCACACTCATGAAGAGTTTCATCGTCTATCTCAAAGTTGACCAATGGAAGTAATGTCTAGAGAAAGAGTGACATATTCAAATTGAAAGCTCTCTGACATTTTTGAGGAGAAAGTCAAGTGCAAAGAAATCACGTGATACTCTACAAATCACATTGATCAAGGAAACAAGTACAACATTGTCAAAATCAAGTTTCATCTTTCTCTCACAAAAGGACTGGAACAAAGCTTGAAGTGTTATCAACTGACTGACAAGATACACTTTGAAGCAACAAGTCACAGTCAAAGGGTACAAGGCATTTAATGAATATGAAGAAATGACCGTTTGATTTAACGCTAGAATTCAAGATTCTCTACACGCTCCAACGACTCTCAACAAACCCTAGAAGCACTTGAAATATAAAAGGAGGACTTGAAGATTTTCAGAGGCAAGAAAATTGAACAAGAACTTTCATCTGAGTTAAAATCTTCATCATGCAAGCAAGAAAGAAAAGTCCCCACATCGTCTGAGAGAAATACCTAAGAGTCAAATGTTTATATCCAACTCTCTCTAGATCAAGAACACAAAGTATTTCACAGAGTCAAATCTTATTCAATACTTTGTAGTTACCGTGCTTAGAAATTTTTACTATCTCTCCTGCAAGAAGAGAACCTTGTAGAGCCAAACGATCTTGGAAAAGATCTTAGGAGAAGTTCTGTATAATATTTGGTGAAAGAGAAGTCCTTGATAATACTTGGTTAAGATAAGTCTTGCAGAATACTTGGTTGGGTGAGTCCTGTCTAATACTTGTTGTGAGAGAAGTCATGTTGAATACTTGGTGTAGGAGAAGTCCCTGAAACTTTATAGTGAAAATCTTGGTTAAGTCGAGGACTGGATGTAGCCCCATTGTTTTGTGGGTGAACCAGGATAAATTGTTGTGTCTGCATTCTTTACTATCTTACTTTTATATCTGCTGCACCAAACGATTGCGAAAATGTTTTTTAAACTTATTATCGTTTGAAAACTCAAGTTTTACACAACACAATTTAAACTCCCCCTTTCTTGTGTTACTTTATTACATTTCAAATACTTGTGGGGAGAATTCCTGAGAATACTTGTAAGGAGAAGTCCTAAGAATACTTGTGAGGAGAAGTCTTGGATAATACTTGTAGGAGAAGTCCTTGATACTTGGATAGTGAAATCTTGGTTTAGCCCCAAGACCTACATCCACCAAACGTTTAGTCACCAAAGTCTCTTGGTTATAACGAGCTTTTGGATCTTGTTGGCGATCATTTCGCTTCACAAATTTGTCTGGATGCGCTGCCTTTATCAACTTTTCTGTAACATCCCGACTTTCAGGTGTCACAATAGTAAGTTGTCCTAAAACTATGTACGGAAAATGCAAGTAATTTTTTTGTTTTAAAACAAAAGACTTGTCCAAGAAAGGACTTAACTCAAAAGCTTATAACATAACCTGATATACCATATATATACAGCCCCTGTTGTAACCATAAGTGTCACAAGTACCTGCAAGTGATAGAAAGTGCGCCCGAAGGCAAACATGCACACGTTCAGTGCTGAATGTGAAAGAGTTATAATTACATTCCTCCAAAGTGTGGGAGAGTCAGCCCAAAACAGCCTCCTCCAGACCTCCTAACGTCCGACTGCTCCCTGTGATTCTCATATCAGAGAACCACACAAAAAGCAAAATGTCGGGAACCTACCCTGTCCCAAAATGTACAAATGACGAATCAGAGCTACGACTAAATACACCTACTCAAGTCACCCAAGGAATTGGGTCTCCCAACCCTCCTCCTCCTCCTTCTCACTGGTGCAGCCATCCTCGGTGTCGGAATCCACAACAATCACATCCACATCCAAATTCAGGACCTTTCGCCTCACAGTCCTACTCACTTCCCTAGTCAAGCTCGTCTCTACGTCGACCATGCCGGTGAGAATGACCCCCTTCATCACGTGAACCAAAGGTTTCACGCGATATCCACCAGAGGAAGAAGACGTGCATACGGATGGAAGGAGTGGCGACTGGCGGCCTTTGGCTCTACGAGCCTCGAGGAAGACGCAATGTCTGTAGGGTCAATGGCACCAGGATAGGTCGGTCCATGGAGTGCTCATGTAGCAGCGTCAAGCTCAAACGAATCCTCCTCCTCAGAAGATGACGATGGTGAAGGTGGTCGCATCCTAGAGTCGGGTCCATAGCGTACCATAGGTGGCAGGCCAAAGCTCAGTGTATACTTTTGTAACACTCCCTTCGTCAAATCTCCATGTTCGTCAATCCGATCCTCCATCAGTCTACCTAGGGCTGGGCAACGGTCGGATCCGGTCGGATTCGGACCGAATCCTTGGGTGTGGGCGGGTAAAATTCCTCCATTTTATCAATCCATTCCCGACCGAATTTAAGCAACGGGTAATTCGGATTTGGGTTAAACGGTCTCGAGTTAGGAGGGTGGGTTATGCGGGTTTCAGAACAAACAAAAAATTGATTTTTTTTCCAGAGGAAGCAGAGAAGAGTCGGAGGTTCCTTCCTCTTACGCAGTAATCAACAACAAAACTTCATTACGAAAGGGAAGGGAGTGTGGAAACCTCGGCCAACAACTGAGCCTGGTGAGGGACATCACGGGCGGAGAAAGAAGGGGATATGTCGCCGTCATCGTCGGATCACGAGTCCTGGATTTTCTGTGCCTGTGGAGGATCTTGGATGACGACGGGAGGGGAAGGAGGTCGCGGCGGTTCCGGTGGGGTGACAACGGGAGGGGAAGGGGGATTAGGGTTTCCCTTGTGCTTGTTGTGTGGCCGCTGTCAGCTTTGGTTCTGAGAGAGAGAGAGAGAGCAATAAGGATTTAGGGTTGTTACTTTTTATTATCTATGTGCCTGTGGGCTGGGCTTATGACCATTAAAAAAAATTATATATGGGCTCGGTTGGGTTCGGTCACCGCTGGACCAGGGTTTCTTGGACCGAACTCGACCGATTCAACCCTGTTGAACCCGATTTTATAACCCGATGGCCCGTTCACCTGTTTTGGTCCGCCCGTTTGCTACAAATTAGGCTCAGTTTGGACGGTTTCGGGCCGGGCCGGTTTTTTTGGCCAGCCCTAAGTCTACCCTTGTAAGTCGCTCGGTGACCGGCGAGGTCAGCCATCCAGGCGGCGGGGTCAATCCTATCAATCATCTCGTAGCAAATCCCCCCCGAAGGGTGAACCGTCGAGAACCAATCTCTCAGCGACATCTGGTTGTTTGTCGACCGCCCAAACACAAACAATACACACAAGGCAAGGTGTGAAGGTCAACTCACAGAATAATGTATATAATACATACAACATATAATGTATAGGGGAATAGATACTTAGGTTCAATATCTCTTATCATAGCATATAAGTATCATATCCTCAAGTTGCTATAACAATATACATTAATCATCAAATCATCAAATTGTATAACGATGTTCATCAACATTAAATCATCAAGTCATCAAGTGCATGGTATGACGTGCAATGTTATGCTAAAAAATGCTCCGGACATGTTGGGCACATCGAGTCAGTCCTAACACAGTCCCTTGTGTTTAACCACTATGCTCTGGTGTCTTTTACCACCTAAATATAGTCAGATCGGCCCTAACCCGCAGGCTTAGCCACTCTGTCTACTGCTCTATCCAAGAACATAGAGATGAGGTACGGTACCCATAGTGAGAGGATCGTGATATGAGAATCTAGAGAGAGTAAGAGCATAACCGGTTAGTGAGAGAAAGTAACTGAATTTCAAGTTTGTATTTCTCCAATGAGCTAAGAGTCCCTTACAATTGATAACCGCTCCCTATTTATAGATTCAGGGTGTGGGGGCTTGGCGCCCTTAACTTCTCCTAATGGGCTAGTTAGGCCTCCCAGGAAAAGGCCTAACTCCCTGGCTCGCGCGTCGCCCTAGGCTGGCGCTGATGGGCGAGGGACCCTAGGGTCTCGCCCAGTCCACAAGACAGCGAGCTCGAAGCATGAGAGCTGAGTGTGTCTTTTAAAGAAAAAGTAAATACAAGGCGACAATCACGAGTAAGTTACCTAAAGCCAAAACCTAACGACTTAAGATAATTGCCAACATGGCTTGATAACTAGAGCCTAAGACTAATTCTTTGACTTTCCTGGTGAATTCCTTTGATCCCATGAGTCCACAAGTTCGCTTGTGGCGACAACGCTTGGATCCCTCGCCATGTTCCAGCAATGATCGTCGTGGACCACGATAAATTGACGCGTGTAAGCCACATGTAACGCATTAGGATAGCACAAGGTCCAACGAATCTTACAAAATCTTAACCACTATCTCTGATATTTCCCTTCAAATCACAATAAAGCCTGTCAATTTGAATTTAAACGTATGAACTTCAGCGGTTGCAACTTTTCACTTATTGTGCCGTTCCCATTCCCCCAAAAAACCGCGTCACATTGTCCTAGTGTAATCACTCCACCTTACCACGATGGGACACGATTTCCCAACTGCTACCCACTTTAGCTTTCAAATCCCCCTTGCTCCATCATTCACCATTTATTGTCAACTGTTCTCATCCTTGCTTCTGGCTTTCGCATCGGCTTCCCTCGACGACTCTGCAGACCCCGACCCTTCTTGCTCCCCCTCACACAGCCTTCTTCTGGTTAGTTCTTCGTCCCCTCTCTCTTCATTTTATCATGCCCCTAACAGGAACCCTCCCCTCCATAGAGGAAATCAAAGCTCATCACTTGGAAACCTTCGCCAGTCTCCCCCCCCCTCGTCCAGGACGCTCCTACCCAAGGAATCCTTGACCAGCCATCAGAGCTTTCCACCAACGATTCTATTTCCGACCTTGCTCGCAGGTCTGGCGGTCTTTGTAGCACCCCACTGTTGGAGAACCTTCTTCGCACCACCGGGTGCCGAGATCAAGACCGCCCCTGGCAACACCGCACGCCTAATAACCCCCAGTTCTCCCACTTTTTCTTTGTATACGAATATTTGTTCCTCGATCTTGGCGTTAAACTCCCTTTCTCCCCGTTTCTCACCCAAGTGCTGCGCGATGTCAACGTTTCCCCTTGTCAACTTCACCCCCACGCCTGGGCCTATATGAGGTGTTTTGAAATCCTCTGCAGTGGAGTCGATGTAGCGCCTTCCCTTCCCCTTTTTTCCTTTTTCTTTGAAGTAGATTCTCAATCTCTAGGGTCCCACGACTGGGTTGCTCTGGCACCCTGGCCAGGTCGAGAATGATTTATTCCATTCCAAGTTGATTCCAACTCCTACTTGGCCCGTTGGTACTTCCGGATCATTGTTCACCCCTCCTACCCCTCGGTATTCACGCAGAAAGGAGGGAAAGCCCTCTTTCCGCTTTACTGGACCCAATGTCCTAAGTCTATGGCTGATCCCCCTAAGGCATTTCCCTCTTCTGGAGAAAATTTTGCCTTTGGGGTCCTGTCTCAGCTTCCCCGCCTCAAATGCGTTGAATTGCTCGGCGCTTCTCCGTGCTCCAAACTATTCCCTCGATTAGGTTTCCCCTCTAAACGCCACCTTCAAGCTTCCCTTTTAGTCTTTTTGTTGCTAACGACTTTTCCCTTTACTTTTCAGGAATCATGAAGTTTTCCACCGCCGATCTGCTGAAGGCCTTCACTTCAGGGAACGTCAAGGCGCCCTCTCCGATCCAAGTCGGAGGAAAAAGAAAGAGTTCACCAGTGAGCGCCTGCTCACCCAAGAGGAGTAAAGTGGGCGAGTCAAGCCCCCAAACCACTCCCTTGACCGGCATAGGCGGAGGGTTCGTCGCGCCTGACTTTGTTGTCGCGGATAGCGCCTGCGACCCCTTGGCGTCCGCCCATCCTGGCGAGGTTAATGCTTCCCAGACGCCAAATGCTTCTCGCCCCGTGACTGTGGCGGAAGGTCAGCGATCACCCTCTTCCATCCGCCCGCCGATTCCTTCGCCTGTCAAGGTGACCCTCGGTCCCTCGACCCCTAATTCTCCCGGGGTTGGTGGCGAGGGGGAGAACCTCTTAGCAGCCCAGCCCGCGGGTCTTTCCAGCAGCTATCCCCCAGATCCTTTCTCTTTTCTCCTATCCCACCCTTATCTTGAAAAATTAAGGGGGGCTCCCAGCCAGAACCCGCAAGACGTTGCCCAGGAAGTTGTGTCCAATCTTCTCCACACTGGAATTGCCGGGCTTCGCCAAGAGGTAGAGAAGCTGCGTTCTGACAACCTTCGGGCCAATGACACCTGCTCCAAGCTGTCCAACCAGTTGGCGGCGGAGGAGAGTAAGACAGAGAAAATGCGGCAGAAGCTGAAGGATGCAAAGCTTGAGATGATAAAGGCGAACGAGAAGGAAGAAAAACTTGAGGCCCAGGTCGAGGAGCTCCAGCGGGACCTTGATGCAAAGGAGATTGCTGCTGCCTCTCAGGAAACAATCCTTGCCGCCAAAGACAAGGAGATTGCTGATTTGTGTGAGGAACTGACGGGCTAGAATGAGGCGCTTGCTAAGGCCCAATCGGATCTGGCATCCAAGTGTAAACTCTTGGCTGACCACGAGGCCCAAGCCGCCACCCTGGAAGAGAAGATAAGGAGTGAAGCCGTCCATGCGGCCGCCAAGGAGCGTGTTCGCGGCTTCCTGATCGCCAAAGCTCAAGTCAAGTACCTCCACCCTACTATCAATCTTGACCCCCTGAGTGTTTTTAAAAGGGTTACTCCTGCTGGGTTAGAGGGTCCGGAAGACCCCCCGGAAGTCGCTGACGTTGACCTCGGGGATGCTGTGGAACAAGAGAAGAAAACATAATGTGTTAATTTATTTTGAATAATTGTAATGCTACTTTCTTTTACTTTGTTTAATTGTTATCGTTGTACTTTCATCTTTTAATTAACCAGTTAATTTTTACTTCCTACGTCTGTTTTAGCGCTTCCCCACGTTTTTCTCGCTCTCTTCCGCACCCCCTTTCAGTTTCTTTGTTTCTGTATTATGTTCAACGACATTAGTGGTGTGATGGGTTTTACTAGGACTTTTGCTCAGTTTTTGAACTGAGGCTTTGTTCACACCATATTTCTCGTAAGATCATGCGTGGCCTGGCTAGCTTTTCTTGGCGAGGACTTATAGTCGCTCAGGTCCCAATGGCCATATAGGTTGCCCGAGACTTAGCCTAGTTAGGTTCGCTCGCCCATATTTCGGGGAGACTTTGTGGATAAGAAGCTTATCCGCACACATCGCCGACGAATGACGACAAGTTACGTCGGCTTTTCCGGAGCGATCCCCAGACATCAAGGTCGTGTTGGGATCACTACCTTCAGGGAATTTTTCCCACCTAGCTCTTGCCGCAATTCAGTGTGATTGAAATGGCTGGATACAATTTTTGTATTTTCAATCAGACGTTATAGTCAACAAACTCCCGAGATGGAGAACAAGAACGTGTCTTTGTTTTTACTATTTAGGCATTATCTGCCATTTACTATTTAGGCGTTATTTGCCAACAAACTCCCGAGATGGAGAACAAGAATGTGTCTTTGTTTTTAGTCCATCAGTCTTCGTGAGTCACACTCAGCTGCTCGCCCTTGCGCCAAGCTGGGCTTTCCCTTAAGCTTCAACTGTAATAGTACCTCAGACTCGCCGCGTTCCAAAACCGTGGCACCCGCCTCCCATCTAAGCTTTCTAGGTGATAGGCCCCCTTCCCCAATACCTTCAAAATCTTGTAAGGGCCTTCCCAAATCGAGTTTAGCTTGTTTCCCGTGTTCCCGGTTCGTTTCTTAAGCACCAAATCCCCTTCTTGCATCGCCCTTGGGCGAACCTTCGAGTCATATTTCGCTGCAGCTCGCTCCTTCATTGCAACCTCTCTGATACGAGCCTCGTCCCGTGTTTCAGATAACAAGTCTAGTTCTACTGCCATGTTGGAAGGGTTCTCGCTTTCAAACTGCGGTGTCGTCCTCCAAGGGCTGTTGTCTATCTCCACGGGCAACATGGCGTCCGCGCCATAGGTCATCCTGAAAGGGGTCTCCCCTGTTGTCGAATGTTGTGTTGTGTTAAAGGACCAGATCACCACCGGAAGCTCGTCCAACCAAGCTCCCTTTGCTTCAAAAAGTTGACACTTTAAACCCCGCAAAATCACCTTATTAGCTGATTCCGCCTGCCCATTTGTCTGGGGATGCTCCACTGAAGAGAATCTTCTCTGGATACCCATCTCTTCACAGAATTCTCTCGCCTGATTAGTTGCGAACTGTGTTCCATTATCTGAGATAATCACCCTCGGGACCCCAAACCGGCACACGATTCTCTTCCAGTAAAAGTTTACGACCTTGCCTGCAGTAATGCTTGCTAGGGGCTCGGCTTCTACCCACTTGGTGAAATAGTCCACCGCCACGAGGATGAACTTCATCTGTGACCTGGCGGTTGGGAAAGGTCCGACGAGGTCAACTCCCCACATGGCGAAAGGCTATGGCGAGCTGATTGTGGCTAGCTGCTCCGGCGGGGCCTTGGGTAAGTCGGCGAACATTTGACACTTTTCACATTTCTTTACAAATTCCGCACAATCTTTCCTTATCGTGGGCCAGTAAAATCCCGCCCTAAGGACCTTGCTCGCTAGGGATCTCCCTCCTATGTGACTGGCGCAAACCCCTCCGTGAACCTCTACCATAACGCTCTCATACCTACCGGGTGGGAGACACCTTAAGAGGGGCGAGCTGAATCCCATTCGGAAAAGCGTTCCATCAAGTAGTGTGTCATGCCTTGCTTCTCGCCTTTGTTCTTTTGTGTACTTCATGCCCCCACTTGGCTTCCCCACCAAGATATCCACGATGGGGTCCATCCAAGTCCTTTGGCACTTGAAGAACGGGGCTGACTTGTCGCCCGAATGAGGGAGAAACCTAGAAAGGGCCGCGATCCGCCCCGTCAGGCGCTGCACCTCTTTCACACTGCTTGGGCTCTTCATTTCCTGAATTGCTTTGCACTTATCCGGATTGATTTCAATTCCTCTTGATGTTATCATAAAGCCTAAGAACTTCCCACCTTGTATCCCAAAAGAACACTTTTCCGGATTGAGTCTCATGTTATGCTTTTGGAGTCTGCCAAAAGCTTCGGACAAGTCCTCATGATGATTGATTCACAAAACCGACTTTACGATCATGTCATCGACGTAAACCTCCATGTTTCTTCCCACTTGATCTTCAAAAACCCTATCCATCAGTCGTTGGTACGTCGCCCCGGCATTCTTTAATCCAAAAGGCATCGTTTGATAACAATAATTCACTCTGGCGGTCATGAAGGCTGTCTTGTCCTCGTCTGATGGGTGCATCTTGATTTGGTGATACCCTGAATAGGCATCCATCAGACTTAGCAGCTCATTCCCGGACGCCCCATCCACCAACTTGTCGATGCTCGGCAGCGGGTAAGAATCCTTAGAACACGCTTTGTTCAGATCCGTGTAGTCCACACACATGCGCCATTTCCCGTTTGCCTTTTTCACCATCACCACGTTCGCCAGCCATGTCGGATATTTGATTTCTCGAATAAAGTCTGCCGCCAGCAATTTGTTAACTTCTTGGTTAATCGCTTTTTCCTTTTCATCGCCCATTCACCGGCGCGTCTGGGTTATTGGTTTGACGCCGGAATTTAATGCCAGCATGTGGCAAATGAAGTTTGGGTCTATTCCAAGCATGTCTTTGTGACTCAGCAAAAAGATCCAGATTTTCACCTAATAGTTTTGATAACCTTTGTTCTTGATTCTCAGTCAACCCGGTCCCAATTTTGAGGATTTTCTCGCCAAATTTCAATTCCTTAGTTTCTTCAATCGGTGTGGGCCTGTTGACTCGCCTCTCGCCTCTCGGATCTAGGTCTTCCTCTGGCACGTCGACCTCGTTGCATCGGTGTCCTGTCGAAGCACTCTTTTTCCCATATCGTTTCACCGTGTTGCAATAACATTCCCTTGCACTCTTCTAGTCCACAACAACTCTTCCGATTCACCCATTTGGTAACGGATACTTGACCGCCAGATGTGCTGTTGAGATCACGGCGCACACACGATTCAAGGTATTCCGGCCGATTATCATGTTGTAGGATCCCACCACCCCCAGGATTAGGTATGTCACCTTCAGTGTTTTGGCGCTCTCAAATTCACCAAATGTAGTCTCAAGGTCGAGAACGCCCCTTACCCATACTTGCTCGCCCGCGAACCCCACAAGAGTCCCCGCGTAGGGAGTGAGGTCTTCTTCTTTCAAACCGAACCATTCAAACGCATCACCGTAAATGATGTCAGCCGAACTTCCTTGATCCAGAAGCACTCGCTGCACATTGAGTTGGTTGACACGCAGTGGGACCACAATCAGATCATCCAAGTGTGGCTTTATTCCGCAGAAGTCCGCGGACGAAAATCTAATGTCCGGATGTGAAAAACCAAAAGGAGTCTCCGTGACCTCGTTCACCGCCCTGGCGTATCGCTTCCTTGCTGCACTAGTGACTCCACCTCCACCAAATCCTCCTGCAATCGTGCTCACCTCCTTAGTCGTTAAGGCCCGATCCCTCTGAGGTCTGATTGGTTCCCCTACCGCTATTAATCGCTCCACCGCGCGCAGCAAATCGCGACATTCCTCTGTATCGTGGCCTGTATTTTGGTGGTAAGCGCACCATTCTTCCCCATCCGGCTGCTCCAGGCGGTAATTAACGTCGCAGATTAACCATTTCAAATCTCTGTGAGCGTCCGGTGTCTCGAATGTCAACAGTCCATCTCCCGATTCATCACGATGCAATGACGAACCGCACGTGTGTCTCAGCCTTCCCTTCCTTTGTCGAAGACTTGCCTCCATTAGGCTTCACCAGGGAACTAGGAATTCAACCAAAATTCCAGAGAACCGAAGAAAATTGCATGGAAAATTGAAATTCTCTCAACCAAATCACAATCCACGTGTCTGGGAATCGAAAATATACCGATCCCCACAGACGGAGCCAAATGTTCTATCCAAGAACATAGAGATGAGGTACGGTACCCATAGTGAGAGGATCGTGATATGAGAATCTAGAGAGAGTAAGAGCGTAACCGCTTAGAGAGAGAAAGTAGCTGAATTTCAAGTTTGTATTTCTCCAATGAGCTAAGAGTCCCTTACAATTGGTAACCGCTCCCTATTTATAGATTCGGGGTGTGGGCTTGGCGTCCTTAACTTCTCCTAATGGGCCAATTGGGTTGGGCCTCCCAGGAAAAGGCCCAACTCCCTGGCTCGCTCGTCGCCCTAGGCTGGCGCACCTGGGAGAGGGACCCTAGGGTCTCGCCCAGTCCATCTACTACTTAAGAAACACTCTTGGTATTCTTATGTGGAAACCTGATCTTTCGATCATTCTGGTTCCACCGAGGCCCGATTTCCCACCGTTTTTTCCTCAAAATGAATGAATGATGCAATATGGTTAGCTAAACATCGTATCGTCCTCACAACGCAAAATGTCTAGCTAAGAATATTGTCTCTAAAATACCCTAAGGTAAATGTCGATTCATCGACCAAAAATCCAATAACAATAGAGTGCAAACACCCTTGATGACTACACGAGTCACCTGACTCATCCTTTAGATGGTCGAAAACTGCTCATCGAGCAAAAGAGTACCAACGTACTTAGAAACTTATTAGTCTCCCAAGCTTATCCTTTAGGTAGCCTAACAACAAGCTGCTCATCGAGCAAAAGTGCCAAAGCACACAAGATTTCCCCAAAACTAGGATCGCCGACACTTCTCATTTTCCAAAACTTATTTCCAAGCCCAAAGTATTCTTCAAGAGATTATCATCATTATTTTAAAGTGTTCTAGTGTTGTTTAGTGTATTATGAATTTCATTTGTAAAAAATATCTATTCCTTTTTGTCTCTAACTCTATAAGTTAAAAGATCTCGTCAAACCCAAGTAACTCCCTGAGAAGGTCTCGATCCCCTAAAACAACAAAGGCTCGAACCTCGGTCCGACCTGTCAATCATTCTATCAAAAGTCCCGTCACTAGCATGGCATAACTTCACATTTCCCCACACTCCGACGTTCCATAGATACATATATAATTGCATATTTCAATTAGCACAGTCCAACAAAACATATGCACAAATATCAACACATCCTATGATTAGCCACTTAACACATATTTAACATGTGATTCAGTCCAACATCAACCATAGCAACAATCAAAACATCAACAACAAATGTCAGCCAAAGCCCCAGGAAACAGAGACACAAGTATCAAGGTTTAACAACGGTCGGATCCTCAGAAAACATTTTTGTAACACCCCGACTTTCGGAGCGTCACTTTAGTAACCAATAAAAACCTAACAGCGGAAAATGAAGGTTTTTTTTTTAAAAAAATGTGACAGAATAATGTGAAAGACTTGTCCAACATGGACTTAAATAAAAACTCCAGACATACCCCGATAAACTAATATATATAAACAGATATAACCCTTGTTGTACCATAAACGTCACCAGAACCTGACGGTGACAGAAAGTATGCCAGAAGGGAAGTGTAGGAAACATTGATCAAAGTAAGTGTAATAATTACAATCCTGAAAATGTGAGATAGTCAGCCCAAAACAGCCTCCTCAGACCTCCTATCGTTCGACTATTCTCTGTGATTCTCATACAGAGAATCACACAAAAAGCAAAAGGTCGGGAATCTACCCTGTCCCAAATGTACACCGACTAATCAGAGCTACTACTAATTATACACCCTAACCCATGTCATGCAAAGAAGCGGGTCTCCCAACCCTCTTCCTCCTCCTCGCTCGCGTAATCGTCCTCCGTGTTTGAGTCCACAGTAAGCACATCGACATCCACGTCAAGAACCTCCCTCATCACTGTCTCTACGCCACCCTAGTCGAACCGGTCTCCAGATCGACTACGCTAGTAGTGATCTCCTCCTCAACCATGCGAACCAAAGGTTCCACACGGTGACCACGAGAGGAAGCAGACACTCCAGAACGAGTCGGAGTCGTGGCGACAGGCTCCTTCTTGGGCTCAACTCTAAGACCCTGAAATAAATAACTAGATTATTTATTTATATTCGTTACATTAATTAGTTGAGTATTTATATTCTATTATTCTTATGTTATTTTTTGACTCGAACCCTATTATGAGTCATGAAAATTATTTATATGATAATTAAGTTCAGTCTATGACTATGGATGATACTGCAGTTAGCTTAAGTAATAGCATGAGCCATATTCGCACCCGACTAAGGTCGAGAGTGTCCGAAAAAGGCTATATCCGCTCCTACAACATTGTTTAAGAGAATTTTAGAATTGAAGGGAGAATAAGAACCTCTAGGTATTTTTCCCATGACCAGTGTTTTGTGTTTCGTTACGAAACCTTGGACTGTACGCTTGTTAGGTTTTGCTTCCCGGAAGTCCGTCGAAGCTAGACTTTAACTTCTCGAAGACTTTAATTAAGACCCTGAATAAAGAGTTTTTCTATTCGAGACTTCTGACAAAGTTTCTATCCATGTTGCCTCATTTCTTTCGACGTTTGCGATATTTTTCTAGAAGGGAGTTTCTTCATCCGACGTTAACTGCAAAAAGTTGTTTTTCGGCGTAAATCGATCCATACTGTGTTTGAATCATTTTCTTCATTTAAATGACCTCTGAAATGAGTTTCGACATTCTGTCGCCGAATACTCAATTTCTATCAGCAGATGAAAGTACCGAAACGACCAGACCCGGGAAGAGATTTTGGAGCAAGCAAGGTTTCACGACGGAGGAGGACGCTCCAGGGAACTTGCTGAGTTCGGGGACTTGCTTTTTGATCGGACTGTGATGTTAAGCTTGGATGGAAAATAAAATGCAAGGGTAACTCATTATTAGAGTGTCTTTGAGTCTTGCATGTTTAATCACACTGCTTGCGTTTGAAATGAAAGTGTTTAATTTGATTGACGTTTGATTGAAATATCAGAATGCTTGCAATGTTGTATGCTTGTTTATGTTGACTGTTTCTGAGGCTTGTGCCAAATATTTTCTGAGGCTTCATCCATTGTTAAACAATAGAGACGTGCGTCTCCGTTTTCTGGGGCTTCAGCCATTGGTTGTTGTTATGTTGAAATAGGAAACTGAGCTAGTATATATAGTCGAATTGATTTATGCTTGTTGGAAATATGAATTACATGTGGTTTGAATTACCCAAGTGGTGATGAGGAGGTGTGGTCCTATCATTGTCCCGTCTTGTGTGACGCTATAAGTGGCGATGAGGAGGTGTGGTCATATCATTGTCCCGTCTGGTGTGACGATATAAGTGGCGATGAGGAGGTGCAGTCCTATCATTGTCCCGTCTTGTGTGACGCTATAAGGGCGATCAGGAGGTGTGATCCTATCATTGTCCCGTCTTGTGAGACTCTATGAGCAACAATCATTAGGTGTGGTCCTATGATTGTCCCGTCTGTGTGACGATGTGAAAGTGGCGATGAGGAGGTGTGGTCCTATCATTGTCCCGTCTTATGAGACGTCATTGATTGACTCATATTGTTGGTTTTATTGTCCTCTGATATGTTGTTAAGTTGTTGATATCTGAGTTAATCTATGTTGTTGAGGTTGTTGATATCTGATTTGATGTTATATTGTTGAGGTTGTCGACATCTGATTTGATGTTATATTGCTGAGGTTGTTGATATCTGATTTGATGTTATATTATTGAGGTTGTTGATATCTGATTTAATTTTATGTTGATGGATATATGTCGTCATTTATCTGAATTAAGTTGCTAGCTTATGGGCCATGTTATGCACTTAAACTTGAATAGCATGCTTTTCCCTTTTATATGTGGTAATTGCCTGAAGTTAACCCTTTCTTCTTGCTACTTGTTGTTTGGGCGCTTAACGCTATTAGGCGATGGAGAATCTTCAGTGGAGTTTAACCTTTGTGCGAGTTGGAGATGAGGACTTGAAGAACTGTGGAAGATTCAAAGAATAGAGTCGGGTGTAGGGCTAGAGTCTTGGGTTAGAGAGCTTACCATTATAGGTTTAAGCTGCATAGTGATTTTTGGAATTTACATTTGAGTTTTCGGGTAGGTTTCGATGCTTTGCTTTCCTACGGTTCCCGATGTGGAGATCGTAGGGAGTATGTCGGATTTATGATGTCATTGCATAATAGATTCTTTGGTGAATCTGATTCTTTTGCTAGGTTTTGTAGGTTGTGTTTCTTTCTTCCTTACCTTCGGGTGCTTGCTGTTCCATCCATGAACATTGAGATGAGGTATAGTACCTATAGCGTAAGGAATGTGATGTGGGATTCCTAGAGAGAATGAGAGCGTAACCGCTTTAGAGAGAGAAAGTAACTGAATTTCAATATTGTTATTTCTCAAATAAGTTAAGAGTCCTTTACAATTGGTATTCATCCCCTATTTATAGATGTGGAGTTGGGGCTTGGCGCCTTTAACCCTTCCTAATGGGCCGGTTGGGCCTCTAGGAGGAGGCCCAAGTCCCTGGTTCGCTCGTCGCCCTAAGCTGGCGGTCCTGGCGCCACACTCCCATGAGTAATCATTCCACCACTGCCATCATGGGGCACGATTTCCAAACCGCTGCTCATCCCAACTTTTAAATTCTCCCTCACCCCCTCATTCACCACTTATGGAATCCTTACAATTTGCTAAAGTTGACAACCTTGCGCCCTTTCCCCTTTTCATCCCTATTCTTTCCTTTAGCAAGAATGACTTCCCAACGCCGCACCAAAGGATCCTCCCGATCCTGCAGCGCCGCTCCCGCATCTCTTCCTTTGGTTAACTCTCCTCCCCCCGGAGGACTTCCCCTTATTGAGAGTGAAATCAACGCCTTCTGGCACCGGGTTTTCGCCACACTACCCCAGTCCACGAACAAAACCCCCACTCAAGGAGCCATCTATCACCCTCTGAGTAGTCTTCTGACGAGTCCGTTACTAAGACAGCCCGCCAGGCAGGTGGGCTTTGCCACGAGAAGTCTCTCGAAGATGTTCTCGTCACCGAGCGATGCATAAGCATCCGCCGGCCCTGGCAACATCGCACTGTTGAACAAGGCGTGGAAAAACCCCACTTTTTCTACGTCTACGAGTACTTTTTCCTCGACCTGGGGATCAAACTACCCTTCTCCCCCTTCCTTCGCCAAGTGATGAGGGAAATTAACGTAGCTCCAAGCCAGCTCCATCAGAACGCTTGAGCCTTCATTCGGTGTTTCGAGATTCGTTGCAACACCGTTAGTCTTGAAGCGAAGACCGCCCACTTCTTCTATTTCTACGCCGTTGAGCCAAAATCAATGAAGACCCCGACCCCTGGGTGGATCTCTTTGAAGTCTCGTACGGGCCGGCAGCGCCTCTTTCCTTACAAGAGCAACGTCAAGAAGGGACCTGGGCGCCGGTAATTCCGCATAATCGTGCATCCCACTTACCTTGAAGCTTTCACCCTTCGGGACGGGACTGCTCTGTTCCCTTTCTACTGGACCAAGAGCCCCCGCAACGTTCCGTTGCCATCAGATGCGTCGCTGAGTGATGACGATAAAATCATTCTTGGCTTTTTCGCTGGGCTCCCCATCCTCGAGTGCTCATAGTTTTCGAAGCCGCTCGCAAAAACACCCTCCACTCATTCCTAGGAGGAATGAACTTTACTGAAGCGTGCCCTTGCTGCTAAAGCGTTTGAGTTCCCTCCCGTTTTTAACACTAACGGGATCAAGAGGAAACACGCTGCCGCAGATGTTGATGCCGAGATCGCCGCTTCCCCTTCAAAGAAGCGGACCAGAGGATCCACCTCGGTTGATCCTACGCTTGGATCTTCGATCGATGTTGTTCCTTCCGAAACTGTCGAGACAGCCCCAAGCGTTGCTGCTCCTGGGTCTGGCGAGTTAGTACCATACACCGTTCTTCCGCTGGAGATTGACGAGCTGGCACCGAATCCTACCGATGACGCTGGTCAACCTTCCCCCACAAGAAAATCCCAAAAATCCAAAGGGGCGACCCTAGCACAGACGGAAAGTCTAGGGTCGTGATTCCTTCGCCCCAAAAGTTGAAAAAGAAAAAGGTCAAGAGAGCCAAGGCCGCCAAAACTGGTGAAACATCTGCTCCTCGCCAAGGCACGGTGGGCGAGGATGAGCCCTTCCCCAAGGGTGAGGAGGGATCCTCGCCCCTTCCCAAGGAGACTCTTGTTGGTCAAAGTGCTCTTGAGGGCGCTGCTTCTGATTTCCCTCAAACAATCCTCCCTTTTGACCATCCATCCCAACAAGCTCAGGCAAGCTCACCCAGAGCCTCCCCAGTCCACACAGCGAGTCCAGTGATGAGGTTCAAGCTCCTGCCGTCTCACCTTCCCCCCGCCCCTCTTTCCCCGCCGTCAGTGATCTGAACGCTGACGAGAAAGAGAGTTCTCCTTCAAACCAGCAACCCACTCCTATCGACTTTATGCTGACTAACCCTTTCTTCGGTAATATGAAAGGAGCTGAAAATCCTGACCTTGATGGTATGGCACAAGAAGCCATCTCGAGCCTTTTGCGCGCGGGGTGTCTCTTCGCCAAGTTATCCCAGGATTCAGCTACAGCCGCTGAAGTTGAAGAACTCCGCCTGAAGGCTGAGAGTTATCATCTCGCCACACTTGAGGCGTACGGAGAACGTGACAGGTTGCTGACTCAGGTGGTGGCCCAAACTACAAAGCTGACCAATTTGGGAATCGAGAATGGAGGACTTAAAGGACGAGCGAGATAATTTGCTGAAGGTGTTGGAGGCGAAGAACGAGGCAATCGCCGCGAGTAGGGCCGCCTGCATTGTTAAGGACAAGGAAATCGCGTTCCTGCGCAGTGAGTTGGGGTCGACGAACGAGTCTCTCGCCGAGGTGAGGTCTCAACTAGAGACAAAGGCCAAACCTGTTGTTGATGCGGAAACCCGTGCGGACTCCGAGATCAGAACTCTCCGAGCAAGGTTAGTGGCAATGCAGTTTGAGTATTTTGTATTGATTTTCTCTTACCTTTTGTAATTAACATTGCTCCGTGTTATTTAATGAAAGTTTGTCGCGATTTCACTTATCCATTTTTCTCTCCGTGTTCGCCCTTGTGCCATTAAGCTTTGTATTTTGTGCTCGTGTAGCGATTTTGAATGTGTGCCGGTGGAAACTAGGACTTTTGCTCAGTCTGGGACTGAGGCTTTTCTTCACACCGATATTTCTCGTAAGAGCAGGAATGGCCTTGCCGGTTTTGTCCCGACGAGGACTTACAGTTGCTAGGGACCCAATGGTCATATAGGTTTACCCAGACTTATGCCTAGTTTTATTCTCGCCCATATTCGGGGAGGTCTCGTTTGCCCATATTTCGGGGAGACTTTTGGCATAAGCAGCTTATCTTGGGATAAGTAGCTTATCCGCACACATCGCCAACGAGAGGTCAACGATTCGCGCCGGACTTTCTGGAGCAATCCCCTGACATCGAGGTCGTGTTGGGATTGCCACCTTCAGGGAAATTTTCCCACCGGGCGAACGTGACATGTTAGTTGAGTTGCTATCTGGGTAGCAACGGTTCGCGCCGGACTTTTCCAGAGCGATCCCCAGACATCAAGGTCGTGTTGGGATCGCACCTTCAGGGAATTTTTCCCACCGGGCGACCGTCGTATTATAGTCGAGCTAGGAGCATTGTTTGAGAATATCCTTTTGTATTTGATTCGTGAAAGATTTTACATCGAGGGATGTCTCGTTAAAAAACTCCAGTGTCGGAGAAAAAGAGTGCATCTTTATTTTTGGTCCTAATTTTTTGGTTCCTTGGTTGCGTCCTCGCTCCTGCTTCCTACATGTTTCCACTTCCAGCCCCTCAGGTCAAAGTATCACTCATATCACCTCATCTTTCGAGCCCGACGTGCTGGCCACCCACTCATTGTTATTGCGGGGTTGGTTTCTTTCCCCGCCCGCCTCGTGGTAATGAGGGACTTATCCTATCTTGCCTTTCCACTTGTCGCCCTTGGATGTCCCTGGCTTGAAAGCTACCGAACCCACCGGCTTCCAATATCTTGCCTCTCTTTTTCCTTTACCTGGGCGGCGACTCACTGGGCTCCCTCTCCTCGCCTTTTGCTTGTCTTTAGACCGTTCTCGCGCCCTATGACCGCTTTTCCCGTCGCTGCCTTGCTGGATGATTCGTTGATCCATTCCTTGAATTGCCACTCCTTTTCTCTTTTGTTCATCTCGCCCTGTACTCAAGAGATTCGGCTTCCTAAACATCGGCAATCCCCAAAGCGTTGGGTCCTTTGGACTCCAGCTAAAGAGGTCAAAATTGTCCTCTACTAGCTTCTCCAGGCGCCTCTCTTGGCTGGCCGTTTTCCTGGGTTCGATCGCCTGCTGTAAGACCCGGATTTGCAGAACTGGTTTAAATGTTTATTTTCCGACTCACGCGTAGAATTAGTGTAAGCGTGACAGGAGTTTGCCGGTTGGGAAAGTTTAATGAAGAAGAAAGTTCAGGAATTGCTTGAGGATAGTACCATAGTCGTTTTAGGAGTTAGTGCGAGTCGTCTGCACACCCGCCTTATGGCAAGAGTGTCCAGAATAGGCTAATTCCGCTCTTAAAGCAACGTTTAAGTGAAATTTCAAATCCTTGGAAAAATAAGAAGTTCTCTTTATTTTTCCTTCGACCAGTGTTTCATTTCGGAACCCTAGACTGTATGCACGATAGGATTCACTTCTCGAAAGTCCGACGACGCTAAATTCTTTTCTTTAAAAACCCTAAATTCAATCACTGAATGAAGACTTTTTCTATTCGGAGCTTTTAACGAAGTTTCCATCCGCGTTACCAGATTTCTTTCGACGTTTCCAATCTTTCTTCAGAACGAAGTTTTGTCATCCGACCTTCACAGCAAAAAGTAGTTTTTCGGGGCAAATTAACTTACACCGCTTTTGGATCGTTTTTCCCAAATTCAAGAGATTTGTTTTGAGTTCTAGAATTCTGTCGCCAGAACCTCACTTAGAATTCACCGATGAACGTGCTGCAAAAATCGGAATCGCGAAATATTCATTTTCCCGCGATTTCACTCTCCTATAAATAGTGAAAAATCAAAATATCTTACCCATTCACCATTTGAGGCCGCGGGTTTGAAGGAGCAAGGGGAGGAGAAGAACTTCGCCGTTTCTCGACCGATCTTCGAGCAGTTTGTCTCTATTTCACGGCATCGAGGTAACTTGCTTGATTCTTACCTCTGATCATTCTTTTTATCGCGTTTCTTTATCTCTTTCTGAGCTCAAAGTTTCGAGCTTTTCGTAAAACTGTCCGATTTTCCCGATTTTTCTTTTGAACTACCTTCTATGCTTGCCCAACAACCTAGAACACTCACCGTTGTTCGCTGATTTCGATCGAGTTGTCAAAGATCTGAAAAACTGTATAAAAACCCTTTTTCGCACATATTGAAACTTTATTGTGGAAAAGTCACAATCCGACTTAGTGCCTTTAGGATTAGTTGCTACAAATGTCGTTGTGAACGTTCCCATCAAATTTGTTTTCCGAAGTTTTAACTTTGAGTTTTTGAGCTTTAATTTTGGACCAAAATGCCCCTAACTAGTCGTAATTCGATCCGATCGTTCTAAAATTTTTCCGACAATTTCTTTACCCTAGTTTTACCCTAAAACTACCTAGGAATTAATTTAGATCGAAGAAAAAGCGCCGGAACCCTTTTTCTCTTTAGGGCCGAGAGCATGTTTAGGGGGGCAGGTTTTCGTTTTTGCGATAACTCGTCCTCTCGTGCTCGATGGTTGTACTCTGAAGCTTTAAATGCTTTGTCTATCGTTAATTAGTTGTGTTGTGATCGAGCTAATCGATTATGTATGGATTCTGCTTTGTTTTCTCCGAGGTTCACTTGAAGGGACTTTGGGTACTACGGAGCAACTGTGTGAGGAGAACCTATACCAAGAGGCAGGAACAACTCGAGGTTAGGGCAACTTACCTATTAGCTAAGATTGCATGATAGGAGTCGATAAATTCGACTTGTGTATTACTTTGATATTGGTTATGATGATGAATTATTGTTATGTTGTTTCCATGACTTATGATATTGATGATTTATTAAATTGTGCGCATTGACGCTTTTTCGGAGCGAAGAATCACTGAATTGATTCCTTTTGATCTTCTGGTTGGAGTAACAACCCTAGGCAAGTCCAAACATGGGGTTTGAGACCTAGCCATTCGTTTGTATACTTAGACTTTCCCCGGGATTTACATTTGGTGGGATTTTGGCAAATTTAGAATGAATAGAATTTTGGAAAACTAGAGACCTTAGAGAACTTAGTCTTCAAGAACTAAACTCATAACCTGACTAATTCAATTCGAAACATTTTCATTAACGAATAAACCATAGGGAATCTAAACGGGAAAATGATTGCGAAAGACGGGGAAAAGTCGACTTTGTCGTGGGTTCTGGAGAATTGGTGGACACCACGGGGGTGAGCCACGGTGACGTGAGGAAGTCACCAAGTACTTTGGTACTCTTGTTGTTGGAGTTATGTCGTAGGGTCGACATTAAACTCCTGAGTTTTGAATTTGAGGTTTAAGCTAAACACTTGCGTTGTGAGGACGATTCGATGTTTGGCTAACCATATTGCATCATGCATACATTCGAGGTTTGTACGATCGAAAGATTGGGCCTCGGTGAAGTTGGGACGGCTCCACGAAGGTTGGGACGGCCTTCATCGAAGAACACATGGATGTATCTTCGGCATAGCGGGCAGAGTGGTACGACCTAGGGTGGTTGGGACTGATCTGACTATGCATGGGTTTGTAAGTGACACCCGAGCTGAAATGGTTAAACACTAGGCCGGTGTTAGGACTGACTCGATGGTGCCCATCCCAATTGAACTATCCGGATCATATTGAATTGCATTTCACGCATACATTCACACTGACTGGAATTGTATGTTGTCTGAATTATCGAAGCATTGTTAGAGCCGATAACATGCTAGGATTATTTATATATATATATATATATATATATATATATATATATCTACACCCCAATCACATGTTGTATGTATAATTACTTTATTCCGTGAGTTGACCCTAGCGCCTTGGCTTTGGTTTTATGTTTGTGTTTGGGCGGTCGGCCTACTGCCAGATGTCGATGGCGGACTGGTTTTCGATGGTCTCTCCCTCGGGGGGGATCAGGTTTGAGTTAGTTGACTGTCATGCCCCCACCGCTTGGGTGATCGATTCCGTGGATCATCGAGCGACGTACCGGGGAAGGGTCATGGAGGACCGTACTGACGAGCGTGGACGTCTGACGAGGGGAGTTCTACGACGCATCGAGCTGAGCTTCAACTTGCCACCTTCAGTTCGCTGTGGACCGGGCACTGGTCGAGGACCACCTGCACCACCTTCATCTTCATCCGATGACGAGGACCCATCTGAGATCGAGGCTGATGTTGATGCACCTGTCGCGCCACTTCCTGCTACTGGTGTCGATCCTACCGACGTTGCGTCGTCCTCGAGGCTCGTGGAGCCGAAGAGGGAGCCTGTTGTTCCATCTGCCTCTCGCCGTTTTCCGTTTACTCCACCGCGGGGCTACCGCGGGGAACCCCTGGTTCGTGTGGTGGAGGAGGATGTCCTTACTGAGGAGGTAGATGTTGAGATGGGCTCGACTAGGGTTGTCCGCAGGACAGTTAGGAGGGAGGTCGTGGACTTGGATACTGAGATGATCACGGTGGACTCTGACTCTGACACTGACGACGACTACTACGTCGGGAACGACGAGGAGGAGGAGGAGGAGATATGAGCGGTACTGGGAGGGTAGGTTTAGGCATGCGTCATATTTTGTGTAGAGCTCTGATTCGTCTTACTTTTGGGACAGGGTAGGTTCCCGATGCATGGCTTTTTGTGTGGTTCTCTTGCTGAGGAATCACAGAGAGTCTGTCGGACTATATGGGTCTTTGTTTAGGCCATTTTGGGGCCGACTTACTCTTGGAGGATTGTAATTATAACTTTCTTACTCACACTTCTGGATTTGTACATATTTGCCTACGGGTACACTACTTGGAGTCACTGCGATGCGCGTGACATTGGAGTGCAGCTGAGGCTGTACATGTTTATATGTATGTACATCGGTTAGTTTAGTTGCTGGTTTATGTCTTTATCTCATCACTTTATTTTAAAAGAAAAAGAATCAAACGAAAAAAAATATACTTGCTTTTCCGCTTAAAGTTTATTTTTGAGTTACTAAAGTGACACCTGGAAATCGGGGTGTTACACCTGCACCCCTCTGTTGAATTTATACGCCTCTAAATCCGCGATCACACCTGCCCAACGCTCTTCTGCATGAGCGTCCGTGAACTATCCATCCTTGCCCGTCCTGCCATCTATCCTAACCTGTCCTTGGCTGCTCCCTGACCTTGCTATCCTCCTGTCAATCATCTGCTTCAATCTCCCCTGTCTGTCTTGATTACCTTGGATGACCTCAACCTCATGACACCTGTGTCCCTCGCCAGCTCCCTTTTTTCCATACAGACTGAGACAGTTGTTATAACACTCCCTCGCCCTCCTCTGATCAACCACAATCTTTTCCACTCTTCCGCACATCAGCGGATATTTCACCGCCAGGTGAGCTGTCGAAATCACCGCGCAGAGGCGATTGAGCGTGTTCCTTCCAATGATGACGTTGTATGATGCTACGACCTGCAACACAAGATACCTTACGCGGAGGAGCTTGGCGTTCTCGTCGACACCAAAAATTGTGTCCAAATCTATATATCCGCGTACCCGAACCTACTTTCCCGAAAAAACTACCAGGTTTCCTGTATATGGCATCAAATCTCTGTCTGTTAACCCCAACTGTCCAAATGCGTCTCCGTAGATGATATCTGCTGAGATGCCTTGGTCCAACAGCACCCTCTGCACATTGAAACCATTAATTCTTACCATTACCACCAACGGATCATCTGTATGGGCCTTGATTCCTTCAAAATCTGCTGATGATATTACTATATCTAGGTGTTGGCACCCAAATGGAGCTGGATATTCCTGTACCGATGCCACCACCCTTACTCGCTTCCGCCTCGCTGTCGATGTGTTGTCGCCCTCGTCAAAGCCCCCTACGATTGTGTTGGCCGTTTCGACTGACGCCCCGCCTTCGTCATTGACGGCTTCCTCCGTTTCCTTTTCAGGCCGTATTCATCTTCCCTTTACCTGCAATTGGCGCTCGCCTCCAACTATCACGTCGGTCCCCGTCTAATCCGTGACCTGTCACCCGTGGTCGTCTCGCCATGATCAGCTACCTAACTTGGCCCTTCAGCGATAAACAGTCACTGGTGTTATGGCCTTCCAAGTTGTGATATTCACACCACTAGGACCGGCCCTTGACTCCGTGCCACGGATCGATTCCGCATTTTCCATCCTCGCCCGTTTCCGCAACCGTCGCTTCCGGGAACGACTTTGCCAATTCCTCACTCGAGTGCCACCCCGGCCTCCGTCGCCGGCGAGAATTAATTGTCCACCGGGGACGCTTACACTCTATGCTCTCTCTTCCCAAACAGAGTAGCTTTCCCTTGAACTTCTTAATGAATTGGCCAACTTCCTTAACCTTTCGCACATTACTTGCCTCCTTATCCTGTATATGTTTCCTCGCCAGCGACACCTTTGCCGCCCTCACGCGTTTCCTCTTAGATGCATCGTCCTCCTCTTCTAGGATGTAGTCTCTTGCTCGGGCGCGAACTTCTGTCATTGAGCGCGCTGGTTTGCTACCCAGCTCGCAGCTCAGCTTTCCTACCATCAACCGCTGTTGAAAGCGCACACGCACGTCCGAGACTCCAATTCCTCGAACTTCGTGGACGCAGCACTGTACGGCTCCATGTACTGCTTCAAGATTTCCCGCTCCCTCTGCCGAATATCGAACAGATCTTCGATCGTTCCTGCAGAGAACTGGACAAGGAATTTGGACGAGAGGTCACAGAACCTCGCTATGGATCCTTGAGGCAGAGTCATAAACCAAGCCATTGCCGCACCGCGAAATGTAAAGGGAAGCATCCTGCACTTTACAGCGTTAGAAGCCGTGCTCACCGCCATCTTCTCATTGAACTGAAGCAAATGATCTTTTGAATCGGTTCGCCCATCGTACGTTTCCAACACAAGGTTTCTCATGCCATCCGGTAGGGTCACCTCTCTCACCGCTACTGAGAACGGCTCGACTTCCGCAGCAGCGTCAGCCTCCTTCGCCTCTTCATTCCACTGCCTGAGGCTGTAATACTCCAATTCTTCCTGCAAACAATCGTTTTGCAGTCTCACGTCGCTAGCTTGTGACCGTCGCGCTTTTTCACGGCGCAGTCTCCCTATCCTTTCTCAGCGCGGTGAGGATTCGTGCTTCTGCTCCATTTCCTCGCGACGCCCCTGGCGGCGTGGCCTCATCAAGATCTATCAGCGGACCGAGAATCCAGACAAAGAATCGAGAACCGAAAATCCACAAGCCGAAAATAATGTCCTCTGAAAATCGAACTTCACTCAACCAGATCACAATCCACGTAGTCTGGGAATCAAAATCTACCGATCCCCACAGACGGCGCCAAATGTTCCATCCATGAACATTGAGATGAGGTATAGTACCTATAGCGTAAGGAATGTGATGTGGGATTCCTAGAGAGAATGAGAGCGTAACCACTTTAGAGAGAGAAATTAACTGAATTTCAATCTTTTTATTTCTCAAATGAGTTAAGAGTCATTTACAATTGGTATTCATCCCATATTTATAGATGTGGAGTTGGGCTTGGCGCCTTTAACCCTTCCTAATGGGCCGGTTGGGCCTCTGAGAGGAGGCCCAAGTCCCTGGTCCGCTCGTCGCCCTAAGCTGGCGGTCCTGGGTGAGGGACCCTGGGGTCTCGCCCAGTCCACTTGCCTTTTTTAAGGCTCGATGTAATTTGATTTACAGTTGGGAGTATGCATGACATGTTTTGGAAACACTTTGAAGAGGACAAAAAAAAAATTAGCTTTTATGAATCCAATTTGGAAATCATTGCATATTTACTTTATCAGGTTACTATGGTGACCTCCGAAAGTCGGGGTGTTACATCAACGAGCCAAGAAGATGACGCAACGTCCGTAGGGTCCACAGCAACAAGCGGTGTCGGTCCAGACAGTGTCACAGCAACAACATTGATCTCGGAAGAGTCATCCTCATCAGACGACGACGATGACAATGACGACGGTGGCGTAGGTGGTCGCAATCCACAGCCAGGTCCGAAACGAACCATCGGCGGCATGTCAAAGGCAATGGTGTACTTCCGTAGAACTCTAGTAGTCATGTCTCCATGTTTATCAATCACGTCCTCCATTACTCTCCCTCGGTATGTCGCTCGGTGGTTGGCGGGGTCCAACTCCCAAGCGGCAGGGTCAACTCTGTCAATCAGCTCGTACCTGATTCCCCCGGACGGGCGAACCAATGTGAACCACTCCTCCAACGACATTTGGCAGTTTGCCGACCGCCCAAACACAAACAATACACACAAGGCAAGGCGCGAGAGTCAACTCAAAGAATAAGGTAGATAATACAGAGAACAAGTAGAGCATAGGGATAGATATATATAGGTTCGATAATTGTTATCATGGCATATATATCAACACATCCTCAATTTATTTTAACTGCATGCATAAATCATCGATTCAGCGAAACACATAGCAATGTTTATCAACATCAAATCATCAAACTCATAACGATGTTTATCAACATCAAATCTTCACATGAATGGTATGAAATGCAATGTGATGCGAAAATAATGCTCCGGACAGGCTGGACACGTGTGTACGAATCGGTCGTTTCACCGGCCTTTGTGTTAACCATAATACTCGGTGTCTCTTACAACCTGAATGTGTAGTCACTCTTGGTGATCTACGTGGAAACCCGACCTTTTGATCCCACTGGCTCCACCGAGGTCCGACATTCCGTCGTGTATCCTCAGACATGAATGAATGATGCAATATGGTTAGCCAAACATCGAATCATCCTCACTAACGTAAGTGTCTAGCTAAGAATATTGTCTCTAAGATTCCCTAAGGTAATTTTCGAACTATCGACCTCGAATTCCTACTAAGATGGAGTGCAAACACTCTTGATTGTTTGAATCATCTGACTCATCACTCGTATGGTCGTACTGCTCTTAGGGCAAAAGGAGTACATCGTACTTAGAAACTTATTGGTTTCCCAGACTTAACCCTTAGGTAGCCTAAATGTTAATTTCCGATTGGCAAAAGGTGCAAAAGCACTCAGGGTTTTTCCCTAAACTAGGATCATCGACACTTCTCATATTCCCGAATTCTTATTCAAGCTCTAAGTCTTCTTCACTAATTTATCGATACTTTAAAGTGTTTGAATCTTGTTTAGCGTGTTATGATTTTTGTTTATGAAATGATTTATAATTCTATAAGTTCTAAGGTTTCCCTTAAACCCGTGTAGTTCCCCAAGAAGGCCTCGATCTCCTAAAATAGCAAAGGTTCAGACCTTGGTCCGACCTAATGATTATTCTCTTAATGGTTTCTGTTAGTAGCATAGCATAAACTCTCGTTACCCACACTCCGACGATATCACAATATACGAATAATTAATTGCACTTAGTACAATCCAATAACGCATATTCAAACATATCATCATATTATACAATTAGCCACTTAGCACATAAAGCATGTGATTCAGTCAACATCAATCATAGAACAATTAAAGCCTATACATATATGTCGGCCGAAGCCTCATAAAACATTTCCCAATTCAGATCAATCAATATCAAATAGCCAAATAAACAAGTCGAAGTTATCGACGCCTAAATCATTATCTAGTAGAGTAAGTTGCCCTCACCTCTATCTCTTCTAGGTTCACACTCCACAAGTTCCTTGAGCGAATCCTAAGCAGCTCCAAACGTTCCCAAACTCAAACCTTTGAGTAAAAACCACATTACTCAGTCAGAATCAATCAAAACAACTTAAACGATATCAACTAACGTTCGACGAAACTTTAGAAGTTTCAGAGTATGAGAATCTAGGACAAAAGACAAGTTTTAACAAAAAATAAAAACTCCCCCAAACCCCCTTGGAGCTCTCGGCCATTCCCCCGTGAAATTGCGTTTCGACGCTTTTTCTTCGTTCTAACTTGATTACTGGTAATCTAGGGGTATAACTAGGGTAAATCAATGCTCGGAAATTTTTTAGAAATTGCTATGCTCTTAGGTGCTTTTGGATCCAAACTTTAAGCTCAAAACTCAAAGTTAACATTTTTTAAGTCGTGAAGTTTTTGTTCAAAAAGCGAAACTTTGGTGAATATGGGTATTTCTACAGTTTTTCAGATCTACGGCGACTCGATCGAAATCGACGCGCATTAGCGATGAATATAGGTTGTTGGGTAGTAGTAGAAGGTAGATCTAAAGAAAAATTGAAGTAAAAAGATAGTTTTGGAAAATGCTCCAAACTTTCAGAACATAAAGACATGGTTTAAAGCTACAGAAAGTGAAAAACGAAGTTATGGAATAACAAGAATACCTCGCTGTCGATCCATAGAAACTGAAATCGGGGAAAAACTCTCCTCCATCTCTCTCTCTCTAACTCGCGGTCCTCTCTCTATGTTGGTGGGAAATGAGATATTTTCTCTTTTCCCGCCCTTTTATAGCGGACGCTGAAAAAGCAAACTTCGAGGTTTTCCGAAACCGGCCGTTCTGGTACTTCCGTCTAATGATAAGAAGTGAATATCTGGCGACATAATGCCAGAACTCAAAATGAAGTTCTCAGAATTGAAGAAAACGATATAAACAAAATATTGGCCAAAATACGCTACAAAACTACTTTTTGCAGTTGACGTCGGTTGAAGAAACTTCCTTCTGAAGAAATGTCGCAATTGCTAAAAGAATTGTGACAACGCGGATGAAAACTTCTTTAAAAGCTTCGAATCGGAAAATGTTTCATTAAAGGTCTTAATTAAAGTCCCCGAGTGATTAAAGCCTAGCTTCGACGGACTTCCAGGAAGCCAAACCTATCTTGTGAACAGTCCAGGGTTCCGTAGCGAAACACAAGTCATGGGAAAATAAAAAGAGATTCTTATTTTTCTAAATATTTTGAATTTCGCGTAAATAGTGATTTAAGAGCGGAAATAGCTTTTTTCGGACACTCTCGACATAAGCCGGGTGTTGAAATGACTCGAGTTATAACTTAAACTGTCTATGGTACCATCCTTAGTAATTTCCTGAACTTTCTTCTTCATAAAGTCGTCCAATATAACAGATACTTGATCGAGTTCTTCTCACGTTACATCGAAAATGTGAGACCCAAGTTTTTAAGCTTAGAATAAGTGAATAAAATTCCTGTTTACGATTAGGTTTGATGTATCGTGAAGGAAAACCTGAACAAGAGTTTATCGAATGGAATAAATTTATGAAGGGGAAAGTTCAGGAAAAGGCTAAGGATTGTATCAAAGTCGATAAAAGTTATAGCACGATTAGTATTCGCTTGTGCCTAGGGCAAGAGCGCTAGTAAATAGCTAATTTGCACTTAAAGACACGATGGAAACTAATTCCAAAAATCTTCAGAGAAATGTTAGAACTTCTCTTAATCCTTCTATAGCAAGCGTTTCGATGCGAAACCTTAGAATGTACGAACGTCCGATTCCAATCCTCGGAGGTTTGCCGAAACTAAAACCCTGATAGTTCAAGAAACCTAGAATGAACGGTTGATGAAGACTTTTTCTATTCGGAGCTTCAAACGAAGATTCCACACGCGTACACCCATTTCTGTTGATGTTTCCAATCTTTCTTCAGAAAGAAGTTTTCTCATCCGACGTCCACTGCAAAAAGTAGTTTATTGGGTAAGATAGATTTACACCGACTTTGGATTGTTTACCTTAATTCCAAGAAACCTCTTTTGAGTTTTGGAATTCTGTCGCCAGAACGTATCTTAGAATTCATGGATGATGGCGCAGGAAAAATCGAAATCGCGAAATTTTCATTTTCCCGCATTTTCCATCCCCTATAAATAGGAGAAAAAAATCAAAACCTTCACCATTTCCACCATAGAACCCGCGAGCTTGAGGAAGGAGGAGGAAGAAAAGATTTTTGTCGTTTCTTGCTTGATCGTTGCTCTGACAATTGCTACTTGAAGGTATCGAGGTATAGTTGCTAATCCTTGCCTCTGATCGTCAATTCCGTCGTTTTTCACTATGTCTTTCTGTACTCTAAGTTTTGAGGTTTTTGCAAAACTGTCCAAATAACTTCATCTTTCTATCTAAACCTCTTCCCTACGTGCCCAAGAGCATGTTTAGCGGATTACATTTCGCCGATTCTCGCCGAACTACCGTCGAGTTTCAATTCTGCTTCAAATACCCATTTTTGGCTAAAGTTTCGTCCTTTGGGCTGAAAACTATCGACTGAGCTTAGTGTCATTAGGATTAGTCGCCATAAACGTCGTTGGTGACGTCCCCATCCAATTTGTTTTTCGAATTTCCAATTATGAAATTCTGAGCTAAAAATATTGACCAAAATACCCCTGCGATAGTTTTCGATCCGATAATTTTTCCGAGTTTTGATTCGCCTTAGTTATGACTAATGATAGCCTAGGAACCAAGTTTTATCGAAGAAAAATCGGCGCACACAATTAAAGTGTGTGGCCGTGAGCATCTCCAAGGGGGGAGAAAATTCTTTTTTCGAAAACTTGTCCTTTCGCGTTAGATTATCGTACTTCGGAGTATATGCTACTTCGTGTAACCTTAGTGAGTATTGATTGCTAAGTTTCTGACTGATTATGATGGAATTCTGTGGTTTTTGCTCTAAGGTTCACTTGAGGAATTTCAAGGAGAAGAAGGGGAAGATTGTGAAGGAGCGTTGCAGGATAACTCTGGAGGAACTACAGGTGAGGGCTACTCACTGAACTATTAGTTAATGCTTTAGGTGTCGACGCATTCGACTTGATTTATTGTTTATGCACTTGTTTGTGTTTGACTGGGAAATGTTTTCTGAGGCTTCGGCTGACAATGATGATTATTCATCTCTAGATTGTTTTTGAGATTGATTCACATGCTATGTGCTAAATGGTTAATCTAGGATGTGTGATAATTGCCCTATATGCTAAGTGCTACATGGTTAATCTATGATGTGTTTATATATATGCCATGACTGTTGGATTGTGCTAATTTAACTATGCAATTACACATATATCTGTTGTGCTTCAGAGTGAGGATAACGGGCATGTTATGCCAAATTTATTATGAGATTTTGGGAAAGTTTGACGGGACGAACGGAGGTTCGGGCCTTGTTATTGTTCTAGTGGATCGAGACATTCTCTGGGAGTTACTTGGGATTATGGGATCTTTGAAACTCATAAGATTTGCGATAAAACTAAAGGGAAACTATTTTACAAGGAAAATTCATAAGACATTAAACAACCTCTAAACCTTTAAATAATGATAACAATCTCGGATGAAAGCATAGGATTTGAATATTAGTTTTGGAAAATGAGAAGTGTCGTCGAATCCATGTTTTGGGGAAACTATAAGTTTCTGAGTATGTTGATACTCCTTCGCTCTTTGAGCAGTTTATTTAGCCATCCAAGGAATGAGCCGAGAAGCTTCACTGAGGCGTGAGACCTCGTGAGAGCATGGAACTTCACTGAAGCGTGAGACTTCGTGCAAGTGTGTAAATTCACTGAGGCGTGAGACCTCGTGAAAGCATAAAACTTCACTGAAGCGTGAGACTTCGTGAATGTGTGAGATTTCACTGAAGCGTGAGACTTCGTGAAAGCATAGATGACTCGGGAAGTTATCATGAGTTATTGCACTCTTTTTTTTATGATTAATTGTATTTTGTCGCCGAATCGACATTTGTCTTAGGGTATTCTTTTTAGAGACAATAAGTTAACTAGAACACGTGGCGACGTGTCGAGTGAGGTCGGAGACGTTGTTTGGCTAATCACTTTGCATTCTTGCACACATTTTGAGGTTAATACACGGCTGGATACCGGACCTCGGTGGATTCCAAAATGGTCATAAGACCCGGATTTCCACATACGAACACTGCGGTGATTCTTCGTAGCAGACAGAAATGGCAGACCTTCGGGTTCACTGCTGATCTAACTACCCTTTGTGTGGTATAAGAGACACGCGAGCAGAAATGGTCCCACCGTGGCTGGTGTTAGGGCTGACTCGTTGATGCCCATCCTTCCGGAATGCATCTTGTTCCTCGTCATCTCATTCATGCAACATGCATACTGACTTAGTTGCCGAGTGTGATTGATACTTGTTAATCTTACTTGATGCATGTTAATTGTTATTATTGTCTTTTATATTCGTTGGGAGATGTCCAAATTTATGATGCTATCACTAACTTATAAGCCTAAGTAGCTATCCCTTAACTTTACCTATTGGATGTTATTACTTACATAATTCTTTGGAGTTGACCCTCGCGTCTTCTGTGTGTGCTTTGGCGGACTACGCCCGTTGTCAGATGTCTTTGGCGGACTGGTTCACGATGGTTCACCCTTCGGGGGGGACTAGATTCGAGATGTTAGATCAGGATGACCCCGGCTCATGGGTGGTCGACCCCGCTGGCCACCGAGCGACGTACTCGGGGAGGATCATGGAGGATCGTGTCGACAGCTTGGGACACTTGACGGAAGGAGTGTTGAGGAGATGCACCGTCAGCTTCAACCTGCCACTCGGCGTGCACTGCGGACCCGGTGTAGGAGCACCAACACCACCGTCATCTTCGGATGATGAGGACCCCTCAGAGGAGGAGCCTGTGGGAGGGACTTCTTCAGAGTCTAGCTCACCCACTGTTGTTGTCATTGGTGATCTTGGTTCGGGCCCTAAGCCCGTGAGGCCAGCACATGAGCGCATCGCGGTAGCGAGAGGAGGGAGGATGGTGTACATTGACTTAGTCGTTCTGGATTCCGATTCGGACGATGATCACGCTAGTATGTAGTCTTGAGTGCTGGTGTGAACTCCTCTAGACAGGATTAGTGTAGGAGTAGAGTCATAGCTCTGACCGTCATGTTTCATTTGGGGACATGGTAGTTTCCTGACCGATAGCTTTTTGTGTGGTTTCTCTACGGAAATCACAGAGAGTTGGTTGGACTAGGGGGTCTTGTTTTAGGCCGTTTGGGCTGACTTATTCTCATTTTTGAGGGATTGTGTTGCGGACACTTGACCTTTCCTTTTGGCTTGTACATATTGCCTACGAGCATTACTTTTTGTTACTTCCCGTCACTGGAGGATACTCGTGACGTGGTTTTCTACTTACAGCGGGGGCTGTAATTATATAATGTATATTAGTCATGTTATCTTTTGTTGTAGAGTTTTATTTCATTAAGTCTTTAGCTTTATTATTTAAACAAATCGAAAAAAAAATATTCCCGTTTTTCCGCTTTATTTTCTTTTTGGTTACTAAAGTGACGCCACCGAAATCGGGGTGTTACGGAAAACCTAAACGTGAATAAGAAATTAATTATTTAACCTATCTTAAAAACTAAGGTCTTACAATTTTCCAATTTAGCTCAATCAACATCATCACAATCAAATAAGCAATTCGAAGTTATCAACGCCTAAGTCATTAACTAGCAAGTAAGTTTCTCTCACCTCCAAATTGTCCAGCTTCACAATGCCGGGGGTTCCTTCCCTTGCTCCCTCGCTCGCCCCCAAGGTTCCCAAGATTAAACCTTTGAGAAAATTTAACATCATTAAGTCCAAACAAGTGGATATAATCTAAACAGTATTAACTAACGTCGGACAAAGCTTCAAAAGCTTCAGAGTACGACAACCTAACACGAAAGGAAGAGTTTTCGCGAAAAAGAATTTTCTCCCCCTCCCCTAAAGTGTTCTCGGCCACTCCCCCAATTTGGCATTTTGGCGCTTTTTTTTCGATCTAGTTTAATTCCTAGGTAATCTTAGGTCATAACTAGGGTAAAACAATGCTCGGAAAATTTATCGGATTTAAAAATGCAAATAGGGGTATTTGGGTCAAGATTTTACGGCTGTTGTTGTTGTTGTTGTTGTTGTTAATGTTGCTGGTGTTGTTGCTGTTTGCTGCTGCTGTTTGTTTTTTGTTGTAAGCTACTGTTGTTGTTGCTGCTGTTTCTATTTTGCTGTTGCAATTTGCTGGTGTTGTTGTTGTTGTTGTTCGCTGGTGTTGTTTCCTGTATTACGAAATAATTTAGTCTGGCATTTCTGGAGATGGATTAATTTCATGATTGACCCTGCTTTGAGACATTGGATTTTTTATTGATAGTAGGGGTTGTCTGCTATGGTATATGGTTGCAAAATGGCTATCCCAGGATTGTGGTACTCTTTTTCCTTGCTAGGTTTTTATCCCTTTGGGTTTTTACTAGTAAGGTTTTAATGAGGCTCTTTCTTGGGATTACGATATTGTCATTTTGTGGGTTGGTGGTGGGTTTTTGTTTCTCAGACTCTTGTAACATGTACTTTGCCTTGTTGCTGCTTTGGCTCAGGCTTTTACATCAATAATGCATCTTTGATCTTTCATTCTCAAACAAAAAAAACTCAAAGTTGAATTTTTGAAAAAGTAAACGGATAGAGTTGTAGACAATGTAGCAACTAATCCTAAAGGCACTAAGTTAGGTCGGGACTTTTTGGCTCAAAAAGTAAACTCGGTGTAAAATGCGTTTTTGAGTTAGATTTTCATATCTACGGTGAATCGATGAAAATCCGAGCGCACCGGCGGTGAATATGGAACGTATGGAAGGTATAGATGATGATTAAAAGAAGAAATCGAATTAAAAAGACATTTTTTCATAAAGCTCAAAACTTTGAGCACAGAAAGACATAGAGAAAAGCATCGGAAAGAAGAAACAGAGGTAAGAAGTAAGAAGGTTACCTCGCTAGCAATCCAACGAGACAGAAACCAGGACGATCAGGCAAGAACAGAAAATTTTCTCTCCTCCTCTCTCTCTCTCTCTCTCTCTCTCTCTCTCTCCAGCCGCAGCTCCAATGGGTGAGAATGGTGAGTTTTTGTGATTTTTTCCCTTTTATAGGGAAGGGAAAATGTGGAAAAATAAAGATTCCGTGGGTCCGGTCGTCTTGGTACTTTCATCTGCTGATTAAAAGTGAATATTTAGCGACATAATTCCAAAACTCAAAACGAGGTTCCTTAAATTGAAGAAAACGATTCGAACGCAGTATGGATCAAAATATGCCGAAAAACTATTTTTTACAGTTGGCGTCGAAGGAAGAAAATTCCTTTTGAGAAAATATCGCAAACGTTAAAAGAATTGAGGCTTCGCGGATGGAAACTTCGTTAAAAGCTCCGAATAAAAAAACTCTTCATCCAGGGTCTTAATTAAAGTCCCCGAGAAGATGAAGTCTAGCTTCGACGGACTTTCGTGAAGTCAAACCTATCGTGTGTACAGTCCAGAGTTCCGTAACGAAACACTGGTCATGGGAAAAATACCCGGAGGTTCTTATTTCTCTAACGATTTTGAATTTCTCTTAAGCAGTTCTCTAGGAGCGGAAATAGCCTTTTTCAGACACTCTCGACCTTAGCCGGGTGTGGAAATGGCTCGAGCTATCACTTAAACTGACTACAATACTATCCTTAGTCATTTCCTGAGCTTTCTTCTTTATTAAGTTATCCAAAACAGCAAACACTTGTTCAGGTTCCTTTCACGATACACCGAAACCTAGGCGTGAATAAGAAATTAATTTATTTAATCTAGGTCTAAAAACATGGGTCTTACATTTTCAATTTCATGCTTCAATGTATAACAACCATCTGTGTCATGACCTACTGCTCGATGGTAGTCACACCACATGCTCATGTCCATATATCTTCGCGGGCGCTTGGGCATCTCTGGATCACCAATCATTTTGGTATCCTTAATCTCTCGATAAATGCTCGTTAGATTGTTGTTGAGTGTTGGTCCAATTTCCTCTCGTTGTGGCGTGGGGTATTGCTGCTGCCAAGGACGACGATTGTCATATGGTCCCTGTGATTAATTCGGGGCTTGTCGTGGTTGTCTTGTTGTTTGTGGCGCTTTTCCTTCTTGTTGTCTCACTTTTTCTCCCCGCTCCTTGGCTGGCAGTTGAGACGATGTTGCCCCAAATCATGCTATATGCTGCTTAAGCGTTTCACCCTCTCTCTGGCAAATGTTGAACAGATCATTTGGTTTGCAGAAAATTGCACCAGAAATTTCGATGAAAAATCCATAAAGTTAGAAATGGATCCTTGCGGTAGCGTTGTGAACCAGGCCCTCGTCGTTGACTTAAAGGTTGAGGGAAACATCCTGCACTTCACAACATCAGAAGTCGCGCTACTGACCATCTTTGTGTTGAAGTACAAAAAATGATCCTTAGGATCTGAGTCTCCATTGTATGATTCCAAAAAAAGGGTCTTCATATTTTCTGGGATTTCCATATTCTCTACCTCCGATGAGAACGGTCAAAACTCGGCGATGTTCTCCGCCTCTCGAACGCCATCCTCCTGATACACTCTCTCTTAGTGGAGATAATCAAGCTGAGCCAAGAGGTGCTCGTTGTGGCACTAGATATCCCCGATATTATGCATCATCCTTGCCTAATCCTCCTAAGTTACCACCAACAGGGGTAGGCGGTAGTATCAGCGGTGGTGGAGGAGGAAGTATTGGAGGCGCGCGAGATAATGATCATGGTGGCGACGGAGGTGAAGGTCGAAGTGGTGGAGGTGGCAGTGGTCCTGGTGGTTGCACAATACGCGGATCTGTGCCAAAATGGCTCAGATTTGGTCGAGCTAGGCCATGATGTGCACCCACCGCCATATCAAGTTGGGTCGGACTTGGGTGGCGAAACACACCGCTGCTCCAGAGAAACTATGTGTCGCCTACGTCGAGTATGAACACTCAGAACAGGTATAGGCCCCAAACCCTAGCATACCAAGAGTAAGGTAATAACCTAGCTGTTTTAAGATAAATGCCAAAAGTCCTCTACATTGATGTGAAAGTTCCCTTCAATAGGGGTAGTACAAGGAACCCTAATTTCTAAGCTAATTGGGCTAGCTGATCATTGGAACTCTCGGCCCAACTCCCTTACATAAAGTGACTGCCCTATGGCGATCACTCTAAAATAGATTTCCCTATTTCATAAAGTCTTCTCCCTCGACCTTGGCGTATATACTCAAATGCCCCTGGCCGTCCCTAGGCGCCCCCCTTTATGGGGTAGGGACCTCGCCCATTCCATTTTAAGTTATTAATGATAATAATAAACTTTTTATGAATTATTGAAGTTAGTAATTAAATTGCTACAAAAACCACAGAAGAAAAATTAACATTTTTAACTATTACTAAAATTAATTTATTTAATTGAATAAAATAACATAACTTATTTCTCTTTTTGTAAATTTTATAGCTAATTTTTTTTTGACAGATAACTAATTTTTATTTGAGACAACGTTACTAATTAATATATATATATATATATATAATAAATAATTTGTTATTCCTAATTTTTTCCAAATTAATTATATATATATATATATAGTTTTTCCTTAATTTTTCACATTTATATTACACTATTATAAAGAACTGGGTCTTTAAGAATTAATGAAGTTGAGTAATTTTAATATCTCATAAAAATTACTAAATATTATAAATTATTAAAGCAAGATTTAATTAAAATAACAATTCAATTTTTTACTAATACATTTTTATTATCATTTTTTACGTTACTATAAAAGATTAGTATAATCATAGAGAAATTTTGTAATATATTTAGTTAGGACAAAATTTAATGAGTTTAATGGATATGCACTGACAGTGTAAAATAGTTTTACACAGACATCCAATTGAATTCCGCCAAATCAAAAAATATCTTATTCTTTTAATTAAAATTAAAGTCAAATGTAATTATCTCTCCTATGTGGCATGCTTTGATTGGATGTCTGTGTAAAACTATTTTACACTGTCAGTGCATATCCATTAAACTCAAATTTAATTGTAGAAAATAACATAACTTATTTCTCTTTTCGTAAATGTTATAAGTAATATTTAATTGAGAAGATATTAATCCTAACTTTTTCAAAATTAATTTTATATATATATATATATATATATATATAGTTTTTCCTAATTTTTTCACATTTATGCACTAGTATAATTTTTGTCTTGGATTTCCTTTGCAAGGTTTTTTGCTAGTTTAGGTATTTGGGGATTTTTGTCGGGTGCTTTGGGTTTTTTTTGCGGTCTTGTTATTACCGCCAGTGCTGGTTGGTTTGTAATCTCTACTCTCAAGACTCTCAAGCGTTTTGCTAATATACCTTTTTTCTTTGAAAAAAATATAACACTAAAATAAAGATCAGGTCTTGAAGACTTATTTAAGTTGAATAGTTTCAATATCTCATAATAATTACTAAGTGTTATAAATCATTAATGCAAGATTGAATTAAAATAATAATTCAATTTTTATTAATATATTTTTTATTATCATTTTTTACGTTACTATAAATGATTAATATAATTATAGAGAAATTTTAATATTTTTTATTATGACTTAAATTAATTTATTTAATTGAATAAAATAACATAACTTATGTCTCTCTTCGTAAAAATTATAACTAATATTTATTTGAGAGAACATTTCTTAGTTATTTCTAATTTTTTACAAATTTATTATATATATATATATATATATATAGTTTTTTCTAAACTTTTCACATTTATATTACACTAGTATAAAGAACCGGGTTTCGAAGAATTATCAAAGTTGAATAATTTTAATATCTCATAAAAATTAGTAAATGTTACAAATTATTAATGAAACTTTTAATTAAAATAATAATTCAGTTTTTTATTAATATATATTTAATTATCATTTATTATGTTACTATAAATGATTAGTATAATTATAGAAAAAAATTAATATTTTTAATTATGACTAAAATTTATTTATTTAATTGAATAAAATGATATAACTTGCTTCTCTTTTTCTAAATGTTATAACTAATATTTATTTGAGAAAATATTACTACTTAATAGTTATTCCTAAATTAATATATATATATATATTTTTTTTTCGATAGTAAAATAATATTAATGAGGAAATAGTCAAGAGATGTACAAACCCTCCTCACAAGGGCACAAAAAATCAATGAGACCATCACTAACCTGACCAAAGCCAAAAAAAAACCTCACCAATAGAGGAAAGGAAGCCCAAAGAACCTCTCAAAAACCTCCCAAAACCCCCCTATATATATATATATATATAGTTAGTTTCTCCTATTTTTTTCACATTTATATTACACTCATAAAAATAATCCGGTCTTGAAAATTAAATTAAATTTTTTTTATTTTGAAATATATTTTAACTAATATATAAAATTTATGGGAATATTTATTTTCTTTAAAACTCAAAAAAATAAATATTTTAAATACGAATGAATAAAGAAATAAAAATACTTAGTTTTTTTGTCCTTCGGAAAATTCTTACTAAAATTATGAAAATATTTTGTTTCATATAATATTTAGATTAGGCAAAGTTTAAACGTGATAAATATATTGGTATATTTCTGAAATTATGGGATTAAGGTATGAATGAGGTAGGAAGTTAAGAGATAATTAATTTTATTAATGTGATATGTCGGGGTTTGATGTATAAATGTAGGGTAGCAATAGAGTTTAGACAAGCCTACTATTGTATTCTATGGATAGATCTGAATATTTGTAATTCTTGTTTCATCTCCTATGATTCACTTTGTGAAAAAATACTATAGCCATGGCACCTAGCACAGATAGATTTAGTCTATTGCCTCACTCTTTACTCTCAACCATTGTTTCCTTGATATCATTCAAGGAAGCGGTAAGAACCTCAATCCTCTCTAAAAGTTGGATATACATTTTTAGGTCTACATCCAACATAGTATTTGATGAAGGTTTTTTTGTGAAAGATGGTCAAAATTATCGAATCAGACAAGCCCAAAGAAAGAGTTTCCTAGAGTTCATGAAACTTTGGATTGCTAATCACTCAGGAACAGTCATTGATAAGTTCTAGGGATGGCAATTTTGCCCAAACCCATGGGTACCCACCCGAACCCGATCCGATTTGACGGACAAAATCCGAGTTGACTGGATTTGGGTTTGGGTTTGGGTTTTGCCCGTTACTATAGCCATTTATGGGTTTGAGTTTGGTATTAGTTAAATCCGTGCCCATACCCGCCCAAACCCGAACCCAAAGATACCCGAAACATAAAATTACAAAAAAACCCTCATACATATATATATTTATAAACTTTGTTCTTAGTGTTTGATGATTAATTGTACTTTTGTATGTTTGAGAAAGTAAACTTTAAACTATACTATTGTTGTCTCACTTTAGTGATGGATGAGGATGATGAATAGTATTTGTTTTTTTTTTCTTTCTATGAATTTCACTTTTTTTTTATATGAAAGTAAGTTCTGGATTGAGTTGCTACGTTACTAATGGGTTTGGGTTTGGGTTTCGGGTAAATCCGAAACCCAATGGATTTGGGCATGGATTTCATTTTATCGCCCATAAGATTTGTGTTTGGGTTTGGGTTTGGGTTCTGGGATTTGGGTTTGGGTTTGGTAATTGTAAAACCCGTGCCCGATCCTACCCGTTGCCATCCCTAATAAGTTCTTCTTGAGATTATCAATTCCTGGAAAGGCTGAGAGGATTGTAAGAAAATGCATAGTCTTTGCCACAAAACACAGGGTGAAGGAGTTGGAGTTGGACTTTTGTGATCCAACATTGGATTGTTGTTTTACTTCTAATTATATTAATGGTGTGGCCTTGTTTGAATTGCCAACACATGTGTATGGTCACACTTGCCTCGAATCTTTGAAGTTATTTTCATGTAGCTTTGTTGCGGCTGAGTTTCTTAACTTCAATGCACTCAAAGAAATTTCTTTGGGTTGGATGGAAGTGAAGCTCACTACTATTAAGACCTTGTTGTCAAATTGCGAGGCGCTTGAGAGTTTAATTCTCAAGCGGTGTTGGAACTCAGATGACTTTGATTTAGGGGAGGAGAACCTAAGATTGAGAAAGTTAATCGTGGATAGATGCATGTTTCGATCCAATGGTCTTTATTTTATAGTCAATGCTCCCAACTTAAGATATTTCTACTATAGTGGGATGAATAATAACTTCTTGGTCATAGACGTACGTTCCCTTGTCATGGAAGAGGAAGTTCTTGAGTTTTGCATTGAGTTTGAAGGACATTCTCTTTTTCTCTACAAATTGGTGGAAGATATTTCTGGTGTTAGTGTTTTGACTGTGAGTAATTACTTCCTTCAGGTATGTTATAATATTTTTTTTGGAACATAACTATTTTTCTGGTGGGTTTTTAGCACAGCTCAGGATGTATTTTCATGCTTTAGATTTGTCAGATTTAGTTTGTACTTGGTTCTTGCCTATAGCTGCTTTTGGCTTAGGATTTTATTAATAATATACTTTTTATTTTCAAAATATATATATATATATATATTTATGTATGTATATATTATATTCATTTGATATGGAAATGATATTCCTATTGGCGGTTGTTTTCTCCAAATGCCATGTAGTATATATTTATTCATTTTTTAACATTTTGTTTTGATTTAATATGCAAAGGTTATATCCACTGGAGATTGTTTTCTCTGAATACCATGTTGTATATATTTATTCATTTTTTAACATTTTGTGTTGATTTGATATGCAAAGGTTATTCCCACTGGAGGTTGTTTTCTTCAAATGACACGTAGTTTGAACGTGAAGAGTTTGATAATGGAGACCTCTTTGGATCAATACGATTTTTTGGAAATCACGTTCTTACTTAATAGATGCCCCGAATTAGAACATCTCACTATCAAAATAGGTCATCCAAAGAAATATTTGGTGAGTGTTTCATACATAAATATTTCTTCATATGTGTACGACGAGAAGTAACCGAAAAAGAAATGAAAAATGGGTTGATGCAAAAATGTAACACATTAACTAAAATAAAAGGTTTTCTAATTGGAAAAGATGATATAAAAATTTAAACATGACAAATATAATATTTGAATACTATTCTTTTATAAAATACTCAAGCAAAGAGACTTTCATTTATTGTTCGTATTTAACAAGTTTTGTGAATGTGTATGCACTTTAGTAGCTAAGTTTTGTTTTGTTTATGTTTCTAGGATTATGAGTTACCAGACAACTTTAACCTTGAAAGGTTTTGGACTGATCATGCAAGGGCTTATACATGCATGGTATATACTCTTAGAAGGGTAGAGATCAAAGGCTTTAAAGGTTCAATGAATGAGTTGTGTGTGCTCACCTATTTTGTCACTATTGGGAGAGTCTTGAGAAAGATGATTATCAACATATCAGATGATACTGATGTAGACCCCGATGGGAAGTTGGATTCTTATCTCCATGACATGACAAAAATATTAATGATTCAAAGGGCCTCAAGAGATCTAGAGATTTCAATTTGTTAAATAAAAATAACATTAGAAATAGAGGTATGTACACCCTAAATAAGAAGAAAAAGGTAAAGCGAGATAGAGAGATGTAGAAATGAAAGTAAGGAAATGAAAGTTTTTTTTTTTGAAAGTAAGGAAATGAAAGTTAATTGATGATACTTTGAGTATTTAAATCATGATCATTTATTCTCTAATGAATGATTGTGAAAAGTGAAAATTAAGTTGCTTTTATTTTTCTTTATTTCTCTAATTTCATGGTTATTGATTGATTGCTTAAACTTATTTTGACCAATTATACATTTGTACAGATAATTATTCTTAAAACTTGATCGGCCATTGAACTAGTTGAAGCACATGGTTAAAGGTTCAAAAGTTTAGACGTGGTCAAACCGTTGTCAAAGAAAATAGAAATAAAAAATAATTTTTTAAAAATGATAATTTATATCATAACTTCACAACCTTAAAAATTATATATTATTTATAAGCTTCTAAAATTTAAGACTACGCATAAACTTCAAATGTATCAATTGATATGAGAAACTATATTTCTAATTTTTTTTTCAAAAACTAAAGATATTACTACTGAAATTATATAGTAAACTTAGTATTTACTGTATTATTTTACTGGTAATCAATATTCTATTTATATAAACCATCACTATATTTTTTTTTCAGAAGTCCAAACATATTAACAATAATAAAAAAGGAAGAGATAAAAACCAAAGAAGTAAAGCTGAAGACCTAAACTCAAGGCGGACCACCACTCCTCCAATTCATGTGTCAGGCCGTGGATATCCACCTCGTCCCCACCGTCAAGCGTAATAACACTTTTACAATAAAATATCATTAATGCCTTATTTTTCAAGTTGTTAATAATGATTGACTATATTATAAAGTAAACTTACAATTTATTATTTTACTTGAAAGAAATAACTTATATGATATAAACTATCATTATATTAATATAAATAATTTAGCTTATTATTAATTACTTCATTAATTTTTCTTTTTTTTTGGTGCTTCGGAAAATACTCATTAATTTTTCTCAATAAATAAAATTAATTATTTCTCAATAAATTAATATATTATGTTATTATTTAATAATCTATGGAGTAGTTTTATTATTTTTTCTAATACTTTGTGTTTCTTTGTTATAGAAAATGTTAAATTACACGACACATGCACTGCACCACAAGTGAGTGACCTTGTTTTTACCAAGATTATATTTATAATTTCTTTAAATTTAAGTTTTTAAGAAATAATTTTTTATTTATAAGAACAGTAATTCAATTACTTCGTGTGTAGCGTGTGCTAACAAAGTCGTGCTCTGTACAACGCTTTATTGTTAAAAATTATCTTTAAATAAATTTAATAATTATTAATATTAAATGTAAAAAAAAATTATTATATAATGGTAATAAAAATATTTAGTTTTATAAACTACCATTATATAAATTTACAATTTATTTTTTGGTAAAATGGAGAAACAAAGCCCCAAAACTACACAACAAAGTGCCTCGTAAAAGATTTGTCATCAAGCAAACTATGAAGTTTGAAATTTACAGTTTTAGAACTTTAACTTATTGTTAATTATTTCATTAATGCTTTCTGAGTAAACTATCATTAAATCTTTCTTAATAACTTAATCATTAATTCGTTCTTTTAAAAACTTATCATTAATGCTTTTTCAATAACTTATAAATAAAGTAGTATAATATATTCTTTGAATAAACTTTACTATTAATCTCGTCCCCTATGTAACTTTAGAGCTCTGGTCTCGTTTGGATCTTTTATATATAAATATTTCCTTTTGCTCTAAAAAAAATTATGAATGAGTTCATCGGGAATGGAGAACCCCGCAGATAATTGAAGATCATGGAGCAACCGCTTGTGGATGCCCAGGACATGCTGTTGTAGGACTCTTTTGTAGTTCGATATTTCTTGTGTTTTCTTTTTGAAGCAGAAAAAAATATTAATAAAATTATATTACATTGAGTTACTAAATTCGTTTATATATATATATATATATATATATAACATTTTTATCAAGTTATTAATAATGAGATTAATATTCGTAATCATATAAAACCAGTCAATAGCATATCAATTATTTCAAAATTAATCTAATAGTGTCTGATTAAAATATTAGAAACTACAATTTTGGAGTGTTGTAGTTTCTTTTCTTGTGTTTGTCATTTCTCGATGTATAAAAAATATATTAAAAACTAAAAACACCTTATAATAACAACCATATCTATATTATAAAAGTGAAATTATTTTTACTCTTACAATAATCACAACATCTAAATTCGATAAGCCTTACTCTATTTTGGTACAAGTGATAAGGCTTAGTTTTTCTTTTATTTTAAAAATTATTATTATAAATAAATTGGTGCGTCGCACGTGCAACGCACGAACTTATTTTTTTTTTGATAAGCCATAATAATATTAATTATAAAGGCACAAGGGGTGCCACCCAATACAAGGGGAAAACTAAACAAAAACAATACAAGGGATGCCCATGACTATGCCAGCAAATCACCGAGTAAAGGAGAAAAGCTACCTACAAATAGATAAGGAAAAGTAAGGCAATGTCCAGATAAACAAATAGTAATATCCTTCTAATGCACCGCTTGGAGACATAGAATGGGTTGTGAGATCCATTCATATAGAGAACAATGGAATCCTGTAATCCTCCCAGAAAGCCAATGCCATACACGGATTTGTGCCCTGTCAAAGAGTTCATCTTGTTGCAGCAGCTCTCCCCCATTAAAAATTATCCCGTTCCTATGCATCCACAATGACCAATTCATCGCAAACCAAATCATTCTGAAAGCTGCATTTTGTTTCGATGATAATCCTGGCCAGATAAATTGCAGTAGGAGATCTCTGCAATTTCCCGGAGTCGCTAATAGACCTCCAAACCATCTATAACATCTACTCCACAAACTGAGAGTAAAAGGACATCTCACAAATAGGTGGTTTGCTGTTTCAGTTTCCTGCATACAGAAAATACAATTCAAATCAGCATCTGCAGGTAGGGCTCTTCGCTGCAGCAGGTTTGACTTGGTTGGCAATCTGTCCAGTAACAATCTCCAGGCAAAAACACACACATTGGATGGGGCTCTAGACCCCCAAATCAGTTTGAAGATCGGATCCACATTCTCAGAGGGGAAACCTTTGATTAAATTGTAAGCTGAATGAACTGTGAAAGTACCAGTTGGTTCCAAGGTCCACAGCCAAGAATCAGATATCCCATTATGCAATTGCACTTGCAATCCCCCAATAGTCCTTCTAAGTTCTTCCACCATCAGGTCTTCGCGCATGCTAAGAGTCCTTCTCCACTTAAAGTTCCATTTTAAATGCCCATTAACCCACTGAACCATGTCCATCAAAGTGCAGTTCTTCTGAATTGAGAGGTGGAAAAGTTTGCTAAAGCCAATTTTCAGAAGTCCATTCCCACACCATTCATCTTTCCAAAACCTCACCGTGTTCCCGCACCCAATCTTTCGTTGAAGACCTAAGTCAAACCAACAAACATTCAAGCTAGAGTGATAACAAGCTTTGAATAAGTCACGCCACCAAGGCGAATCTTTATTCGTGCTATTCAAGCCCCCGATCACCTCTCTATTTCCATAGCAAGCCCAAATAACCTTGCTACAAAGATCATTGTCACGCCTCAAGAATTTCCACCTCCATTTTCCCAAAAGTGCCAAGTTGAAAGTATCCCAATCCTTGACCCCCAAACCACCCTCATCTTTTGGTTTACAGATTGTATCCCACTTCACCCAAGTGATTTTTGAGGTTGAATCATTTCCTCCCCACATAAACTTTCTCATAATCTTCTTAGCTTCCCTCAAAATAGCTTTGGGGATTCGGAAGAATGAAAGAAAAAACAGTGGTATCGCGGTCAACACACTGTTTATTAAGCAGACACGACCTCCAAAAGAAAGGGTCTTTTGTTTCCAAGAGGATAGCTTCTTTCTCAAGCGATCCAACACCGGTTGCCAAAGAGTCACCCTTCTGGGATTTCCACCAATTGGTATGCCAAGATAGGTGAGAGGGAGGTTTCCAATTCTACAGTTCAGAATGGTTGCGAACATTCGCAGAACATCAATAGGTACATTGATTCCCACACAACAAGTCTTGAGAAAATTGACTTTTAAACCCGATGTTAATTCAAAACAGCGAAGAATGGATTTCAAAGAGAGGATGTTCTGTAATGATGCATCCCCCATTAGGAGTGTGTCATCCGCGAATTGAAGGATTGCCACTTCTTCCTTTTCCTTCTCACCCACCTTCACGCCATTTAATTTGTTCAAATTCATTGCTCTCCTTACTAGGCCCGTTAATCCTTCCGCCACAATCAAGAAGAGGAAAGGTGCCAATGGATCTCCTTGTCTAATTCCTCTTTTCATGAGAAATTCATCACCTGGGCTCCCATTCACCAAAACTGATACCGAGGTCGAAGATAAACAACCATCAATCCACTTGATCCATCGATCACAGAAGTTCAAGCGGCGCATCATATATCTCAGAAAACCCCAATCCACAGTGTCATAAGCTTTCTCAAAATCGACTTTGAGGAGAAATGATGGTTTCTTTCCTTTCTTTGCTGCATGTACAATTTCATTTGCCACTACTACCCCATCCAGCATACTGCGTCCTCCAAGAAAAGTTGATTGTTTCTCATCAATGATCTTTGGAAGCACATTTTTCAAGCGTTGCGCTAATAGCTTGGCCACAATCTTGAACAAACACCCAATGAGTGAGATGGGTCTAAACTCATGAAGATCTTGTGGAGAGGTGACCTTTGGGATCAAAACAATGAAGGACGCATTGCTACCTTTAGGCCAAGATCCGTTAATCCAGAAGTCTTCAATCGCCCTTTGAATATCCTCCTTAAGAATTTCCCAGAATTCCTTGATAAATTTGACATGTGAATCTTTTCCTCCATCCTCTTATAAACTTTGTCTGGCTGAGGTGGTATGAATATAAGTTATTATCGTTTGTGAGAAGAGATAATGGAAATGAGAGAGACGAAAATGTGCATTATAACTTGAAACTCAAATACTGGGCTTGATTTTTTATGGATAGATTCAATGGAAAGATAACATCAAGAGATAAATAGTATTTCATGTAGATTCCCAACCAATGGTGGGGAGAGGTGAGAGGGTTAGATTATGAAGCGACGTCTTGTTGGGAGATAAACCATTGCAAATTTAGTTTCCGCGAGTATTTTCCTTATCATTGAACAAGGATGCAACAGTTTCTGGTGTCGGTGTGGTAGAGAATGGGAGATGGGTTTGGTCCTTTGTTTTTTGTCGCCTGTTTTTAGCTTGGGAACAAGAACAACATCACATTTTTTCTCAAAAGTTCAATATATTGGTTCTCACGAAGTCTGTTCATTATCGATTAATCTGGAAGGGAGACAAATGGGGGATATTTTTAATTAAAGGGCTATGTGCAAGGGTAGAAGTTCAATTGTTTGGTGGGGGTGGGTTGTTCCACAGAAGCTGAGGGACGTGCTGATAGTGAAGGTGTCGCTTTTTGTTTAGTTGGTATAACGAAATCGTGTGGCATCGAAGATGAACTTGCTAGCTCGGGGGGGTATCGTTGGAAGATGAAGGTACGTGTAACATTTGCGAATTATGTGTCAAATCTACTTCTTATCTTTTCCTTCACTGCGTGCGTGTTTGGGACATATGGTGCAATATCTTGCGAAGTAAGGGGGTATGTGGGTGATCCATGCTACTGTTAGCAACTTGCTCTTGTTGTGGCATAGGTAAAGGGTGAAAAGTGAAAACAAATAGCTTGCTCTGGAGTCTTATAAGATATACATTTTTTTGGTCGGTGTGGTTAGAGTGGATCAACTTGGTTTTCAACAATAAGCCTTTTCACACATCTTCTGCAGGGGACTTATACTTGGTTCGTATATTTTGGTGGCTGAAATCATGGAAGGAGGACTTTCCTTATAGATCCATTCAGCTCGCCATGGATTTTGAAAATGTAAGAATTGGGTTGCCACAAAAGGTGGGGGTGTCCCAAGGTTGGCTACCTCCACAAGGACAACGTGTTAACTTTAATGTTAATGGTTTGGCGCTCAGCCAGCCTAGACAAAGTAGGATTAGAGGAATTTTGAGGGATCATAACAACAATGTTTTGGAACATTTTTCGAAGGCTATAGGTCTTCTTTAGGCTTTTGAAACGGAGGTTTTAGTCATACTCCAAATTACTGTTTTGTCACCATTTTAATGTCCTTAATGTGTTTGTGGAGAGTGACTCATCGTTGGCAGTGGGTTGGGTCAATGGTAGGGGGAATCTCCCGTGGAAGATGTGGAATGAGTTTAATCTAATTGATTTCCAATGCCTTCGTTAGGGTGTTTCGAGGTAAGACATATATTAAGGGAAGAGAATGAGTAGGCTAATCAATTAGCAAAGTTGGGTGTGATCGAGTTGAGCCTAATTGATATTTTTGTAACCCAATGTAATTTACTCATATTGTTATTTCATTAAATAAAGTTTTGTTTAAAAAAATCATTATATGAATTTACAGTTTATTTTTTGGTAAAATGGAGGGGCAAAGGCCCAATAGTACAAGCAAAGTGCATAATAAAGGAAATTTCCTCGACCAAACTATGAATTTGAAATTTACACTTTTAAAACTTTATCTTATTTTTAATTATTTCTCATTAGCGCTTTCTTAGTAAACCATCATTAAATCTTTCTCAATAACTTAATCATTAATTATTTCTTAATAAACTTATCATTCATGCTTTCTCAATATAACTTATGAAGTATTATAAATTATTACTGGTATGGATAGCTTAAATGGTACTTGATGGATTAAAGTTTCCCAAGTCCTGGGTTCAAATCCTACTGGTATCTAGATAAAAAAAATTATTTGCATAAATTTTACTATTAATTTTGTAATTCATTATGAACAACTATCAATGACTTCATCTTAATAACTAATAATATTAAAAATTTTTGAGTGTACTAAATTCTTTTACTATACTATATGTGTGTGTCATTTTTATCAAGTTATTTATAATAAGATCAATATTTTTAATTATATAAAAATAGCAAATAGCATATTGGTTATTTCAAAATAAAATTAATATTGTCTGATTAAAATATTAAATAATAAAAGCACCTCATGACAACAACTATATCTATATTTATAAATGTAAAATTTTCTTAACTTTTACAATAATAACAAGATCTAAATTTGATAAGCCTTACTTTTTTTGTTACAAGTGATAAGTCTTACTCTCTATTTTCTTTTAAAAATATTATTATAAAATATTGTAAATAAACATGTGCATCGCTTTTGCATAGTACGGGTTTATTTACATGTGAATCTTTTCGTCTATGTTCTTATAAGCTTTATCTAGTTGAGATGGTATGAATATAAGTTATTACTGTATGTAAGAAGAGATAATGGACATTAGAGAGACAAAAACATGTTTTGTAGTATAAAAAGAAGATATAATGAATTTGAAATTAAAATACCGCGTGTGATTTATGATGTGATAGAATCAATGGAGAAGATAAACATCAAGAGATATATAAGATTTGATGTAGACTCCTAGCTAATGGTGGGGTGTTACATAGAACTCTCATTGGAAATTTAATGTGGTATCGATATTAGCCCAAATCATTGTGAGTGCGACACATAAGTAAATTGGCTGAAAAAACTTCTAGTGGTGACACGTAACTAGTTGGCTCTTGTATATTCTTCTCGTTTGTATCTATTATTATTATTACTATTACTATTACTATTATTATTATTATTATTATTATTATTATTATTATTATTATTATTATTATTATTATTATAGAAAGATTATAAATATGCCTACGCTGAGGATGATTCTACTTCAGTATGAGTTGCTCCTTGAAACCATACATCATGTTTCTAGAGAACAATTAATTTGAGCATTCTTTCTTCAGATATAGAGATATAGAGTGTTGTCAAAAAATTATTTTCCCCCTCTTTGATACGCAGTTGATTTTGAACGGAGATGGATTCTTTGATAATAACCATTTTGATCTACTTCATGAATGCTTTTGGCCTTCTTGTAATTTTCGTCTTATTATAATTAGCTTCACATTTGATCTTGACTTCCATCAGAATGCTTGATGACCATCAATTTTGTTTATGAGATTTCTTCTGAATCATAATTATATCTTCCTGCAAGATTGTTCAAAGTAATTGCAACAAAAACTTTAATATCATTAATTGGATTGTTAATCATCAAAACTTACGTAGTGTCCTTCCAGGATCCAATAATCTCCCCCTTTTTGATGATGGTGGTGATTCCATGAAGAAATGTTTGTTATACTTTTTTAAACTTTAAATAAATCATCAATAACTTCAATCAAATTTATTTCTTCTCCCTATCAAAGTGAGACGAACAAAATTTGACACACATGAAGCATCAGAGAAAAATGTTTCATTATAATCATAACATACATGTTACAATATCAAATTATAGAGTGCAAGTAAGACATCTGAGTTATTTGATCAAATGTCATATGTAAGATAATAAGTTAAAATCAATCATAAGACCAAAACATATTAATTCCTGAAGTGAATTTGCAGTATCAGAATTAGAACATTTATATATCATCACAATATCATATCATCAGTGTGTGTGAAGAGGCAGAGAGAGAAAACACGGAGCACTTAGCATCGATATTCAAGACGGAGAAGGTATTAGAAGATATTTGGAATATATCAGTTTGTATTAGATAGTAGTAGTGGTTAGTAGTGATTAGTGTAAGATCAAGATTTGATCATGTAGTACAACTCTATCTTTTGATGATTACATGTTAACTATTGTGTATGAACAATTATGGTACCCTAACGTTGTTTTCTGAGTGTTTATGTGACAGGCTCTGACTCTGGTCAATACTCACACTTATCAGAAGCACTATGCCCAAAGAGTTACCTATGCAACGCTTTCGCACTTACTATGTTCTTTTGAACAATAGTATATGCTTCAGAGGATCTGAAGTTTTACAAGCTCTGATATGGATTCAGATCACTTGAAGTTCTGAAGACCAGAAGTTCCGAAGATCCAGAAGCTCTGAAGGTCTAGATGCTCTGAAGGATCAGAAGTTCTGAAGGTCCAGAAGCTGAGAAGTGAAGACTCTGAAGTCCAAGAGTAAGCTGGCTCTGAAGACCAAGTACTTTCTACTCTGAGGTCCAGAAGCAGAAGTTACGAAGGTCAGAGGATCCAAGCTTCCCTCTGACTCTGATCACCAAGCTTCACAAGTTCCAACATGAAGCATCGCTCTGATCAGAAGTCAACTAGGATAAAGGTCACGTCGCTGTCCAAGTACAAAAGCAATTGTACTATCCTGACGACCTTACCTAAGATATTCAGCCACAGCAGAATCTGGAAGTTACAGATTTGCCCTCCAACGGTAGCAATCCATGCAACGGATACAATCCTAATCCTTGGAGTATATAAAGAGGCTGAAGATGAAAGATGCCGCCTAATAAACTTTGTTCAAGCTCAAGAAATATTTTTATTCTCCTAGCAATCTTTCTTCAAACCGATCTCATTGTGTTTACCTTAGCTTTCTAAGAAGCATTTCATTGTAAACCCAAAAACCTCAAACAGTTAGTTTGATTTCTTTAAGGGACCAAGGTTGGTCAGATCCTTGAGAAGACTAAGAGAGTGAATCTTAGTGTTTACTAGTTCATTGTATTGTTAGTCACTGAGCAGGTTGCTAGTGCAGTTGTAACAAACTCTGAATAGTGGATTGCCTTCATTCTGAGAAGGAAGAAATCACCTTAACGGGTGGACTGGATTAGCTTGAGGGATTTATCAAGTGAACCAGAATAAAATCCTTGTGTGCTTTTCTCAACTCTTATCTTAGCACTTTGCATTCTTTGTTTGAGAGATTTGTTAAAATCTCAAGTGGGAAAAGTTTTATTTGATAAATCTATTCAAACCCCCCCCCCCTTTCTATCGTTTTTCATACCTTCAATTAGTCATGCCAGCATGGATAGGTTTTAATGCCAGCATGTAAAGGCAGTTATCTGAGTCTAGATTCTATTTAGGTTCTTGATTAGAAGATATATTGGAATATATCAGCTTTATTAGATAGTAGTAATGATTAGTCATGCTAGCTTGTATAGGTTTTTATGCCGGCATGGATTCTATTGGTTTCTTTAACAAGCTAAACAGAATCTATAAATACTTTCTCTCTATATGATCCATATACCATTGAATAACATCTTACTTCATATTTAAGTTTTCTGTTCTCGTTTTGTTTTCTTATATGGTATCATGAGCTTCTGATCCACCATGGTTGATCAGCCACCACCAACGCCACAAGTTTTTTCACCACCGTCACTATCACGAACTCAGGCACGCACTGCAGTTCCGGCGAAGAAGCTTTCTCTTTCTCAGTCGCTTTCCATCAAGTTGGATGAGAAAAAATTTCTTCCGTACCGTCAACAGGTTGAAGGCTTGACTCAAGGTAACAAGCTTCTTTACCTTGTCGTTAATCATTCGATTCCACCACGCTTTGTCTCTAACTCTACTCGAGTTCGCGATGAGGAAAATCCACTCTACACATAGTGAGAACAACAAGATTCGCTTCTCTGCACGTGGATCTTTTCTACAATTGATGCTTCCTTTCTTCCTCGTTTTCTCACCTATCGTCATTCATGGCAAGTTTAGGACACAGTACATGAGTATTTTCATACTCAAACGAAGAATCACTCCAGGCAACTTAGATATGAGTTGCGATCTATTGTCAAAGGAAATCGTAGCATCACTAAATTTCTCAATCGAGTTCACTCGATTACATATTTGCTTTCATCTATTGGTGATCTTATTCTTGTGCGTGATCTGTATGAGATTGTTCTTGAAGCTCTTCCTAGTGATTACAATGTTGTTGTTGATGCGATCAATCGTGGTCTAGATCTCACTTCCTTGAGTAAGCTTGAATCTCTTCTTCTTGCACATGAATTGCGCTTAGATAAGAATCGAAAGGATGTAGTCACATATACTTTATCCTCTTTGAATTTGACTCATGGAGCTCCTCCTGGAGCAAATCAACCAACAATTTATCTCATGCTGCTGCTGATTCACAAGCTACTTTACAGGATTCTGCAACTGCTTCTCCTGGTTCATATTATGGTTCTTCAGGCAGGGGGAATGGTCAAGGACGTGGAGGTAATCGTGGTGGTTCTCGAGGACACGGTGGAAAATGAGGAAGATACTCTAATGTTTAGTGCCAGATATGTGCAAAGATTGGGCACAATGCCATTATTTGCTATTATAGGCATTCACGTGGTGATGGTAATGGTTTTGCTTAGCCCTGGTGTATCTTATGGTGGTCAAAGAGAACATGTTCCTTCTGGAGGTGCCTCCTCTTCTTCCTCCTATGGTTCTTATCCTCCATATCACTCATCTCCTTCCACTTCTCTTGGATCCACCAACTATCATGCTTGGTGTCCTGAGCTCTTGGTTCAATGCCTAGAGCTCCAGCACCACAGGCCTATTACACTTGTACAGGTCCTCAGTTCCCTTTCTATCATGCTTGGTGTCCTGACTCTGGAGCCAGCCACCATGTTACTTCAGACCCAAACAATCTCCTGGACAATACTTCACTCTCTAGATTAGATCAGATTCACATTGGGAATGGACAAGGTATCTCTATTATTGTTGTTTTTTCCAATTCTTTTCCTATTACTTTTTCTTCTCATAAAATCTAAAAATGAATAACATTCTTCTTGATCAATGTCAGCCAATTTGCTCGTGGCGATCGTGTCTTTTTATAGTTTCATTCTGACTATTGTCTTATCAAATCATAGGGCACTTCTGAAATTCTTCTCAAGGGTCAAGTTGGTTGTGATGGTCTCTATTCATTTCCTAATTTGTTGCTTGCTTCCGACACAAGTAGTTTACCTTCTTCTTCTTCACATGTTTTACATACTAGTTTTTCTAAGCCACCTAGTGCCACCTTAACCTTGTATAGTTTGTGACACTCTAGGCTAGGGCATCCCCATCATGAGGCATTGAAGTTTACTCTTAAGTCTTTTAATGTTCCATTACGTAGTAAAACATGTCTTGATTTTTGTAATTCATGTTGTATGGGCAAAGCACACAGGTCGCCATCACATTTATCGACAACAATTTATTCTTCTCCTTTAAAACTTGTTTTATGTGATTTGTAGAGTCTTGACTCTGTCGTATCCACATGTGGAAACCGATACTTTCTTATTGTTGTTAATGCCTGCACTAGACACGCATGGATTTTTCCCCTAAAACAAAAATCAAATACCTATCATGTTTTTCTTTAGTTTAAAACCATGGCAGAACTTCAGTACAATAGTAAGCTAAAGTCCTTTCAAAATGATGGAGGAGCTGAATTTAAGCCTCTAACCAATTTCTTAGCCTTTCAAGGTGATGTCCATAGATTAACCTGTCCCTATACTCATCATCATAATGGGTCAGTGGAAAGGAAATATAGACATGTTGTTGAGATTAGTTTGACACGTCTAGCACATGCTCATTTTCCTATGCAATATTGAGATTATTGATACGCTTTCCGCAAATGTACGGTATGCTCGAAGTAATATAAAGGCTTAAAAGAATTTCATGCCTCTGATGTATCAAGTTTGTGCAAATGTCGCCCCTACTATTTTTTCGTCTATGTTTGTACAATCCATGTTTCTCAAAAGTGAAACTAATACCCCTCCGTCACTCTAACGTTAAAAAATGAACGACGTGGCTGTTAAATGTCACGTCAGCCTTCTACGTGGAGTGACACGTCATTAAACAAATTAAGAATTTGAAAAGGGAGTGGGGGAGATTTGAACTCAAAACTTAAAAGCGGCAAAACAATCACTTGACCCATTGAACTACAAAAACAATTATTAAATTTAGCAATACAACTTTATTTATATCATGATTATTCATCATCCTTCATCTATTTCTCCCCTCACCTTCTCAAACTTTTTCTTCTTCCTCACCTCCCTCCCTCTCTCTCCATCGAGCTCAGTTTCACCTCCCATGGCAACCTAAAATCGACATTTTTCTTTAACCCCAATCGAACCATGAGATCTCTTCTCCACTTCGCCATCGCACGACACAACAGCGTTGTCATAAAAAACTCCAGATCTACACCTCAGCTTCTCCTCTCGTTCACTATTCAGAGTTGAAGGAAAGGAAGCAAAAATGAATATCTCGTGATGTTTGATGCAGATCTCGTTCTCTTTTTTTTTGTTCTGGAATCTATTTGGGGGGTTTTTGTTCTGGAAGAGATTGTGGTGTTGATGGTGGCGAGACAAGCTTGGTCGTTCACTCTTCTTCTGATTTTTTTAATTATCTCCTTCTCAAATCCTCTCTTTGCTTTTCCATTTCCAATAATTTATTATCGTTAACCATGTCCCTCTTTTATTCAATTATCTCCTTCTCAGTGTATCTTTTGCTTCTGGTTGGTGTTGATTTTTTGTATTTGGTTTGGTGGGTCGTCGTGGTTTTGCAGCATCAAAGGTTGCTTTCTACCTCAGTGTTGTCGTGGGTAGCCCAGGTGGTTTGCAAGGTTGTTCACATGTCTTTTGTGAGGATGAAGAAGATAAATGATATAAATACAATTATGTTGCAAAATTTATTAAATTATTGTGTAGCTCAACTGGTTAAGTGGTTGTTTTGCCACTTTCAAGTCTTGAGTTCGAATCTCCCCCACTCCTTCAAACCAATTTGCAAGATGAAATAGTTTTTTAGAGCACACGAATAGTAAAAGCAATAAGTATTCAGTTTGAAAATGAACTAGATTACGAAACAAAGAGATGATTGTGATAAAAGAAGTTATGTTTCTAGCAACTAAGAGTGTATGAAGCTCATGGAATTCATTCTATGGTTGATCTAGCCTAAGTCTTTAGATGTTGATTCCTCAAAGGCTCAAATAAATAAACCTTCCAATTCAATCTCATTAGTCTAATTCCTTAGACCTATGAATGATTCAATTGAAGATGAGAGTTCTTTATCAAGCCACCAACTATTAGTCATTACCCTTATTCCTAAGGCGCAAGGAATAAATTAATTTAATCCCATGTCTGTTATCCTAAACCAAACTTCCTTTAGTTACGTTGAAGAGAATAAGAAAAGTAACTTGCTTGCATTCAAGCTAATATTGTAAAAGAGAAATAGATTCATAGAAGAAAACTCTGTTCATACAAACTCAGAAATTATAACATAACATAGATAAAGATTCACATTCCAAGCGCTAAAAGAAACATAGCCAATCATGGCTAAGAAAGATAATCAAACATGAAATAAGCTCTAAAAAAACTCTAAGATAACTAATACAAGCCTTTATTCAAAAAAACTAAGACATCAACTAAGTTACAAAATGGTCCCATTAGAGGAAAATATAACTTATGAGCCACGCATGTGCATGGCATTCTTGCACTACTAGATTTTAGAAATGTGTTGTATTCTTCAATATATATAGATTGTATTATTTAAATACTCAATACATAAATAACAATATGGAAGGTTATATAAACTTTTTGTCTTTGTCTTAAGAAAGTCTTCTAAATAGGAGGGGGACAGGGGCGGAGGCGGGTGGCCTGCTGGTGCCATGGCCACCCCTAAGATTTTGCAAATCTCTTATAAAAAAATTGTTTTTATATTGTTGAAAACCCACAACTGTTTCTTCTTCTGCTAAATTTGCAACTTGAGACATTGTGTTCAACGATGTAACTGTGATTGAAGCAGGAAGAAGTGGTGACAGTTGTGAATCCAAGGTAGACTTTGCATGTAGAAAATAAGAGTTCAACTTCTGGGTTGGTTCTACTTGGCAACATTCAGGGTCGTCTCAACCAATATTGAGGCCTAAAGTGAACTCTAAGAATTGGGCCTTTATAAAATTAATTTTTTTTATATAAATAATTTAAATACAATTTATTTTTCGGGCTTTTTGAGATGCAAAATCGTTTAGTAAATTATCATAATTGATTTCTTTTAAAATTTCTTTTTCAATAGAGAAAGAATTGGAGAGAGTAAAAGAAGAAGAATTCAGAGATACCAAATAAAAAGTCACACTTTTCCTTTGCTTTTTATCAATTCAAAATACACAATAAATTGAATTTAATTAAAAATAAATGATGCACTTAAAAGATTCATTCTTTTAGGCACTCAATATGTTATTTAATTAGTCTATTTTTGGACAATTTCATTTAAAATATATACTAGTTTTAAAAAAACAAAACATTTGGGGCCTAAAACAAGGGCTTTAATGGCCTAGAGGTTGAGACGGCCCTGACAACATTATAAGTGGCTAGCTTCATGGTGATATTATACTAAAAATTGATCTTTCTTGAGGATTAATGACAGAGAGAAAGAGAGGAAGAAACTTTCGAACGATCACAACTTCACAAGTATTCTGCAATCTCGATTCAGCTACTTCACTTCAGCCACGTTTTCTGGCTTATCCTTTATGTTTTTTACTCTTGTGCAAAATCCTCTCTCTTTTCTGTCTTATCATGTTCAATCATGGTAGTCAGTATCGTGCATATCGCACGATACGTATCCCGATACGATACGAAAATCAACCAAACGATACGTATCCCATGTATGTATCTTTTTGTGTTCGTATCGTGACCTGTATCGCACATATCGCATGAGTATCGCATGATACGTATCCCGATACGATACAAAAACAGTTTTTCAAATGCCGTTTCATCTTACTCCCCTAGAAAAATTAGGGAGTGGGCATTTAATTTCATTAAAAATTAGTAAATTGCTCTAAAAAGTGATGTTTTCTTTGATTCTTTCACCCTTTCACGTTCAACTTCACTTCAGCAGCCCTTTCATGTTTCACGTTCAACTTCAGCAGCCCTTTAATGACTTGGAATTAGGGAGTGGGCATTTAATTTCATCTCTTTGATGTTTAGTACTTTAGTTTGGCTTATGGCTTGGAATTAGGTTGAACTTGAACTTTGTGAGACTATTTTTCTACTTATGACTTGGATCTTTGATTATTTTGAACTATATTTAGATGATATATTAGTATATTATTTAATTTATGACTTAATTTTTTTTGTGTCCGTATCTTACGATACACGTTACGATACGATACGCGACACGGAATTAGGGTCTAGCGATACACGATACGTATCTCGATTTGACTACCTTGTGTTCAATTATGATATATTCACACTATATTCACACATACAACTTTCTCTTTTATCTAATTTTCATCTTTATTTCTTTTCTTATCTCTCTCATATTTTCCTATCACACTAATTGTTCTTTTTTTAATTTTCTCTCTTTTCTTCCTATTCCTCTTTATCAAGTGTAGATAGAAGAGTGTGCACTGAACCCCAAAAGCTTCTCTTCCACGCATCAACACAATATCAAGCCCTGTAAAAACACCCATTTTCATTCTTCGATTTGGACCCTAAACGCTTTCACAGTTTGAAAGTTTTGTTCACATAATTAAAATTATATTCAAAAATCAAAATTTACGTGATATTACAATTAACCAAATCAACTCTAACTTTATTTTGAGAATTATTCCAAATTAACTTGTCAGACTTTTTAATGTTTGGAATTTTTTCTGTTGCGACAGTTCAATTTTCGTTCTTGGCCCCTGTGAGATCAAAATGCTGGCTCCAGGGGAGGGGGGTATTTGATTGATTTTTGTATCACTCCTTGATTAGTGTGTTTGAATTTGTTTGCAAAACATAGTTTAAGGGGTATTTGATTGATTTTGTATCACTCCTTAATTAGTGTGTTTGAATTTGTTTGCACAACATAGTTTAAGTCAATGCGCATTTGCAAAACAAAGCTTAGTCAAAGTGAGTGTATTGTAATGTGATTTACATTCGGATACATTTATTTTAAAAGTAAATTTGATAAATAATCTAGTTTTGATAACAATTTTTTTTTTTGAAGGTAGTTTTGATAACATTAGTTAAAAGCACTTTTGAATGTGTAATTACTAAAAAATGTATGAGCTTTATAATGAAGTTAAAACTTAAAATCAGTTAAAGGTCAATGATATCATAGCCCGAGTTGAAAATGAGTTGAATGAACGTAGAGTTAAGACTTCGGTTGAGTTGATAGTGGATTAAGTAAATATGATTTTATGGTATCCAAACATGATGATACAAAGTTACATGTAATGTGAATGTACATTAAGGGGACTAACTCAAAACCAAACATAACCTTAGTTAAGTGCCGCTAAACAACTATTTGGTATTATTCCAAAAACCACAAAAAAAACACCCAAATGAACGAAGAGGAGTGAGAGGTAACTATGAATCTGATTACCATCACCCTATAAAAACCTGTCACAATATTGTGCTCAGAATTAGTAAACCCGATCACAATTGGTGCTGGCTGTGATACCTTAATTTAAATGAGGGTACGGTACCTTAAATGATGTAACACCACTTTATCTCTAATTTTTTTAATTTCTAAAAGCCTCTAGCACCATCATTCATGAACATTTTAGTAGATTATCTCATTATCTTGTCGTTCGTCATACACCAATTTCTATATCTCACCCTTATTATGGTCAATAACTTTCTTGTACTTGCATCGCATACATTTTCACTTCCACCACTAGATACTGACTTAAAAAGAGCTGGAACAACTGACATGATGTCTAAGATTCCAACAAAAGTTAAAAGTTATAATCTTCTCTTTTTCTCTGCCCTTCATTTTCACAATTTCATCTAGTCGGGATACCGTACCCAAAAGAATTTCAGGGTACCACATAATTTGCCATCACAATCATCATCTTCCAGAGTTGACACATGAATCATGTTCCTCCTAAATCCTTATATAATACTTCATCCGTTCCAAAATATAGGTTGTGCACATTGTTTAAGAACTCATTATTTGATAAATATTTTGATTGAAATACACCTATTTAAAGTTGTGTTATATTAAGGAGAGAAAAACATTATTATTGATTAAGTAAATAGTGAGAGTTGTGATAGGTGAAAATTGAAAGTGATAATTACGAGATGTAATATTAAATAATGGTATAGAAGAAAGAGAAAAAAAAAATACATTGATTTTGCAAAACAACTTATATTTTAGAATATAATACAAATTTATATTTTGGAACAAGGTAGCAGTAGCACCATGGAAGAATCTAGTATTCTTATAACAAGCCACTTCTAAAATATTGAAACCATGGATGCTCTTCTACATACAAAACTTTCCTATATTCTTTCCACAAACTAACTACATGTCTTCTAAATAGCTATTCACACCCAAAGTCGTTCTCAATCTTTGGAAGATCAAAGCAAGTTCACTTCAATGGTTAATTTTTCACATAAGATAAACTAGATAAAGGAAATTCATATCAGATGCATAAAAACAGCAAATTTTGTGTAAAATCACAGTTAATTTGGCTCTTCTTTCGCAATCAAATTCACATAATTGTTTACCAATTAAAGCCGAAAAAGAACAAACAGCAGAGTACAATCCACAATATTACATTCTAAGAAGAAAACACCCGGAGCTAAGTATTTCTCAATTCACATTGGCAGGGAATAACAACCAAAAAGAGATATCAACAGCAGAATTCGAAAAAAAAATCATCATTACTAACTAATTAAAAACTCAAGATTTTGATTCAAAGAAGATCATAAAATTCAACAATAGCATCTCAGAATGAACCATCAGAATATCATCCTATTCACATCAATTATGTGAAAACCTAACAAGCAACTACCAAAGTACAATAATCAGAGACCACTAAAGCTAAACTTCCTAATAATTCATGAAAAACCAATCTCCATCTAAGCATCATCATCAGCCGCAGCAGCAGCACCTTTAGACCCACCAGCCTTCTTGGGGAGCAAAAGGTTGTGAATGTTAGGCATCACACCACCATTAGCAATGGTCACATCTCCCAAAAGCTTGCTCAATTCCTCATCATTCCTCACCGCCAATTGGATATGGCGTGGCACAATTCTAGTCTTCTTGTTATCCCTTGCAGCGTTTCCAGCCAACTCAAGAACCTGAAAAATCATCAAATTGAAAATCGCTAAATTGAATAGGTTTTGCATAATTGGGGAAATTTGAGGAAAAGTGGAAACCCTAGATCCAACGAGAAACGGGAATTGGGAGAAATTGACCATGAATCGAGAATTACCTCGGCGGCTAGATACTCGAGGACGGCGGCGAGGTAGACGGGGGCGCCGGCACCGACGCGCTCGGCGTATTTGCCAGCCTTGAGGAACCGGGCGATACGGCCGACGGGGAATTGGAGGCCGGCTTTGCTGCTCCGTGAGGTGGCCTTCTTGGCGGCGCTGGAACCTAGGGTTTTGCCTCGACCTGCCATTGTTGATGAACTACCACTGGATTTGAAAGACACTGGTAGAGAGGTTTGGACTACAGAGAAGGTTGAAGGAGAAAGAAGCGAAGTATTGAACAATGTTGTTGAGGTTTCGAGGTTTATATATATACGTGGTTCATAGAATTTGGACCAATGAGAATAGACGACGCGGATCGATGATGTGTGTCGTTGGATTGTGTGGAGATTGGACGGTCAAGATTGCTTAAAGATGTATCATAGGATCCCGCGGGATTATTAATTTTTATATTTTTGTTTTGGTGGGAAAAAAGAGTAAATTGAGTTGCATCTGTTCAGAATCATTATTTGTTCTGTACCGAAAAAAAAGAATCATTATTTGTTAAATAAGGAAAGGAATCCCTTTTTTTGACAAGTCTCTAAAATCCACAAAATCTTAAAATCATAGCTTCTTTTTTTTCGAACAAAAAATCATAGCTGATGATTGGAAATAGTTTTTTTGGTAGGTGATGATTGGAAATAGTGGTTTGGCACGGTCACATACATGCTATAAATAAATTAGTAAACTGAATTTGAGTTAGATTTGACTAGTTTTGGATAAATTCCATCCCTAGATTGATACAAAATATTTATTTCAAATCATGGATTTTTAGGGTATCAATATGGTATCTTTTTGTGAAGACTTTTTTTCAAAGGTGCTTAGATCAAAATCTAAAGGATGCACATATGATTACATCAAGTAAGAACAAAATCTCATAGAGGGATTACAGTCACGTTGAACATGGCGAAGATGCACCACCTAATCTCTCTGAAGGGTTTCCTTAATGACACTTAACAACGACACAAAATCTCTACTTTCTGAATCATCCAAGGCAAAAGAACCTCTGCACAGTCTACTTCACACTCGACCTTCCTAAAGTCACCGTCCCAAACCAGGAGCAAACCATCTCGAAGCGCTGTTACCTCCGCCACGAAAGCATTGCCACCAATGTTGTGAGACGCAAAACCAAATAGTCAACCACCTCTCTCATCCCGGATGATGCCACTACCACCCATGCAGTTAGCACGCTCCACAAAACTACCATCTACGTTAAGCTTTACTGCACCAGCCGCAGGGGCAACCCAATGGCTCCTCAACAACTCACCATTGGCATCCTCAATTTGATGATCGAGGTACCACTTAAAATCACCATGCTCATGTTGCACCCCGCGCCAAGCTTCCTCCACCATCCAAGGAACAAATTTGAAGACCATATTGTTGCGCCATTTCCAAGCACCCAAAGACAAGCCAATGATTTAGTGTTGTTCCTGCTATCACACCGACCTTTGATCCAAGACCCGAGCTTCGGGTGCAAGAACCTATTCCAGTGCAACCCTCCCATGCGCAACCACAACTCATAGGAGTGAGGACTCTCCCTCAAATTGTGGAGCGAATTCTCCACTTGCAATGAGCAGCGAGCCTATACCTGAACCTTTGTTCATTATTTTGGATCCCATTTTGCAGCACCAAACAAACATCCCCACCTTCTCCGACACCCTCAACTTCCAAACCCAACTCTGGTGTCCCATTCCCATTGTGCGCGACTGACCCACCATCCAAGCATAAGCATCACACATAGTATACACACCTCTACTATTTGAAGCCTACGTCCAAGAATAATAGAGATCCACCATGGGAGGTGGTCATCCGCAGCAAACAAGTTCCTAAAAAAATCATGGACCCCATTGGACAAGGAGCTGCCATCCGAGCACCACTCCCCATTTTCCATCTTCAGCTTGTGGATGTGACTCTTTTTGCAGTGAATAACAGTTTGGGTGTGGAAATAAGCTGAGCTTCAAGCCCCAAACCGAACATTATTTTCCCTAGTCTTCTAAAACTAAAGGAGATCTTCTTGCTTTAGAATGCATTTATACCTTCACTGGAGCTTCGTCTCAAATCTCACCTTATTTGAGGTCATCCACTAATCAAGTTCCCGCTGGACACCCCTCAATATCCTCTCCACGCGCCTCTTTTTCCTAAAAATATTACCAAAGACATCCTCATTAAAGGTTATAGACTCTGTTTTGACTTGGCCCAGTATTCTATTTATCTCCTTACCACTTTCCCTCCATGCATTCTCCAACAGGGCCTGATACTCTGCGTGGTCTTCCCATGTTGTCAGGAATCTGAAAGGACGACCAGAGAATTGAGGTTGCTTGCCCCAATAGTGGACGGGGAGAAGGAAGTGGTCCGACCGAACTCTGTGAAGAATCTCCACAAACGCCTCCAAGAAGGACACGCGTAAATCCACATCCCCTAACGCTCTTTCAAGCCTCTTAGAGAGAACAATTCTGTTATTATGTTTACGAAACCAAGTAAACCTCCCCCCACCCCAAGGTCCACTAGGCTGCAATTGTATAAAACAAAAGCAAAATGATTGGATCGGCTCAGCAGGTAGGCCCATCCCCGAACATCAAAAGGTTGTAGGACCTCATTGAAATCGCCAACCATCATCCAGGGAATAACAAACTGTGATCTAAGATAAGCCAGGTGACCCCAAAGAGTTTCACGCTGGAACGAGACCGGGGAAGCATACATTGCACTACAAATCTAAGATAAGCTATCACGCCAAAAATTCAAAGGAAATGGCCTGGCTATGTTGATCCAAAATGTGACACGATATTTCCAAGGAGTTACCCGTGAGTACTCAAATGCCACCGTTGAAACCCACTGCTTCCTCAATGACATTCAATGTAGAATGGCTTCCCTCACAGTTGGTTCGTACTGAAATTGTGGTATGTAGTTCTACTCTTCTAGATTTTCAATTTGACTGATAAGATTGTTTATAACATGTACGTACTAAGAGAACAAGCCGAAATAAGGAGGGCATGATCAAGGTGAGTTTCTGGCGACACCTATGTGGAAAAATAATTTAAGCACAACCGTGCCTCTTAAGGTCCACAATCATTCCTATGCTAGACTTCATACAAGAGCTTCCAAACAAGCCCAAACATGTTATTAAAGGTTCCTAAGTAATTTTATCTTGACAACATCATTCCAACACATTCCAGGCTGCCTTGGAGACCCCATAAGCGTCGTGAGAGCTGAGAAAGCGAGGAGGAACACCTTAGAGGCATATTGAATGCGAAAATATATTCTTTATTGATTTATCTTCTTTTACATGTGTTATAGCATTTGATTATGATTTCTTTGTGCTCAATGTATATGATTCTTAGGTTGACATCATTTCTCGAGATTGCGGTTTAGGAGATAATTAAACCTTATATATATATATATATATATATATATATATGCTTATGTTATTTCTATTATTGAATGCATTTGCATCTCTATGCTTTCCTATGTTATGAACCATACACTATAATATAAATCATAGTAATTTATTTTGCTCTTAGTAAACAAAGTATGAATAATTATGATTGAGCTCCTTGTGACAAAGTGTTTAGGTCTAGGAATAATTTTTTAGGCTTTTGACTTGTCTAGGTAACTAGATAACCCTTGTGCTTCACGCCAATCTTCTGATCATGCATGCATGACAATTGCTTGTTAGATAGTGCATTTGGGTAAGACAATTTTCAATACTTGCTTGTTAGATGGTTTTTTAAGGGTAAAGTTGGCCTAGTTAGTGTAAGACCTGGATTTACATAACAAGTTTATTTTCCGACTCACGCGTGGAATCAGTGTAAGCGTGACAGGAGTTTGCTGTTCGAGAAAGATTAATGGAGAAGAAAGTTCAGGATTTGCTTGAGGAATGTTTCATAGTTGTTTTAGGAGTTAGTGCGAGTCGTCTGCACACCTGCCTTATGGCGAGAGTGTCCAAAATAGGCTAATTTCGCTTTTAAAGCAACGTTTAAGTGAGATTTCAAATCCTTGGAAAAATAAAAAGTTCTCTTTATTTTTCCTTCGACCAGTGTTTCATTTCGGAACCCTGGACTGTACGCACGATAGTATTCACTTCTTGGAAGTCCGACGACGCTAATTTCTTTGCTTCAAAACCCTAAATTCAATTAGTGAATGAAGACTTTTTCTATTCGGAGCTTTTAACGAAGTTTCCGTCCGCACAGCCAGATTTTTTTCGATGTTTCCAATCTTTCTTCAGAACGAAGTTTTGTCGTCCGACCTTCACTGTAAAAAGTAGTTTTTCGGGATAGATTAACTTACACCGCTTTTGGGTTTTTAGAGATCGTTTTTCCCTAATTATAGAGATTTATTTTGAGTTCTGGAATTATGTCGCCAGAATCTCTCTTAGAATTCATCGATGAACGTGCTGCAAAAATCGGAATCGCGAAATTTTCATTTTCCCGCGATTTCACCTTCCTATAAATAGTTAAAAATTCAAAAATATCTCACATTTGCACCATTGAGGCCGCGAGTTCAAGGGGAGAAGAGGAGAGAAAGATTTTCGCCGAAACTTGACCGATCTTCGCGCAGTTCGTTCCTACTTTAAGGTATCGAGGTAACTAGCTTGATTCTTACCTCTGATCATCGTTTCTACTGCTTTTCTTTAGTTGTTTTTGTGCTCAAAGTTTCGAGCTTTTCGTAAAACTATCCGTTTTTCTTGATTTTTCGTTTGGGGTATCTTCTGTACGTGCCCAAGAGCCTAGAACACTCGCCGGTATTCGCCGATTTTGATCGAGTTGTCAAGGATCTAAAAAACTGATTCAAAACCCTTTTTGCGCACATTTCGAAACTTTATTGTCGAAAAGTCGTAATCTGACTTCGTGCCTTTAGGATTAGTTACTACGGATGTCGTTAGGAACATCGCTGTCAAATTTGTTTTCCGAAGCGTTAACTTTGAGGTTTTGAGCTTTTATTTTGGACCAAAACGCCCCTGCATAGCCGTATTTCGATCCGATCGTCCGAAAATTTTTCCGACAGTTTATTTGCCTTAGTTTTACCCTAAAACTACCTTGTAAGCAGATTTGATCGAAGAAAAAGAGCCGGAGCTCTTTTCTCTTTATGGCCGAGAGCTTAGTCAAGGGGGGGGGAGTTTTTCGTTTGCGAAAACTTGTCTTTTCGTACTCGATTGTTGTATTCTGAAGCTTCAATGCTTTGTCTATCGTTAATGAGTTGTTTTGTGATCGAGCTAATCGATTTTGTTTGGATTTTTGCTTTGTTTTCTCCGAGGTTCAGTTGAAGGAACTTTGGGTTTCTCAGAGAAATCGTGTGAAGGAAATTTAGACCACGAGGCTGGAGCAGCTCGAGGTTAGGGCAACTTACCTATTAGCTATGACTGCATGATAGGCGTCGATAAATTCGACTTATGCTTTACTTTGATATTGATTATGATGATGAATTAATGTTATGATGTTTTTCCATAACTTATGATATTGAGATGTTATTGAATTGTGCGTTCTGACGCGACGTCGGAGTGGGGGATCACTGAACTGGTTAAATTTGGTATTTCGGGTTGGGGAAACAACCCTAGGCAAGTTCAAACGTGGGGTTTGAGACTTAGCCATTCGTTGGTATACTTAGACTTTCCCCGGGAATTTCTTTTGGTGAGTTTTTGGAAAACTTAGAAAGAAAATAGGATTTGTGAAAACTAGAGACTTTGGAAAACTTAGACTTCGAGAAATAAAATCATAACCTGACTAATTCAATTCGAAACGTTTTCATTAACAAATAAACCATAGGGAATCTCAAAGGGGAAAATACTTGCGAAAGACGGGGAAAAGTCGACTTTTGTTGTGGGTTCTGGAGAATTGCTGGACACCAGAGGGGGGGGGGGGGGGGTGAGCCACGGTGATGATTGAAAGTCACCGAGTACTGTAGTACTCTTGTTGTGGGAGTTGTGTTGTATTGACCGACACTAACTCTAGGTTTTGAAATTGGGTTTTGAGCTAAACACTTGCGTTGGGAGGACGATTCGATGTTTGGCTAACCATATTGCATCATGCATCATTCGGTGAAGAACGGGAATGCTTCACCAATAGTGAAGAACGGGAATGCTTCACGAAGGTTGGGGATTGCCTTCATCGAAGAACACCTGGGTGTATCTTCGGCATAGCGGGCAGAGTGGCACGACCATTGATGGTTGGGGCTGATCCGACTATGCATCGGTTTGTAAGCGACACCCGAGCGGAAATGGTTAAACACTAGGTCGGTGTTAGGACTGACTCGATGGTGCCCATCCCACTTGAACTATCCGGATCATATTGATTGCATTTCACGCATACATTCACTCTGACTGGAATTGTATGCTATTTGATTTATTGAAGCATTGTTAGAGCCAATAACATGCTAGGATTATTTATATATATATATATATATATCAACATATATATCTATACCCCTGTCACATGTTGAGTGTATAATTACTTATTTCCGTGAGTTGACCCTAGCGCTTTGGCTTTGGTTTCATGTTTGTGTTTGGGCGGTCGGCCTCCTGCCAGATGTCGATGGCGGACTGGTTTTCGATGGTTTCTCCCTCGGGGGGGATCAGGTATGAGTTGGTGGACCGTCATGCCCCCACCGCTTGGGTGATCGATGTTGCGGGTCACCGAGCGACGTACCGGGGAAGGGTCATGGAGGACCGGACAGACGAGCGTGGACGTTTGACGAGAGGAGTGCTACGACGTATGGAGCTGAGCTTTGACTTGCCGCCTTCAGTTCGCTGTGGACCAGGTACTGGTCGAGGACCACCTGCACCACCTCCGACTTCATCTTCTTCCGATGACGAGGACCCAGCTGAGATCGAGGTTGATGTTGCTACACCTGTTGCGCCACCTCCTGCTACTGCTATCGATCCTACCGACGTGGTGTCGTCCTCGAGGCTCGTGCAGCCGAAGAGGGAGTCTGTTGTTCTATCTGCCTCACGTCGTTTTCCTTTTACTCCACCGCGCGGCTACCGTGTGGATCCCCTGGTTCGGGTGGTGGAGGAGGATGTTCTTACTGGAGAGGTGGATGTTGAGACGGGCTTGACTAGGACGGTGCGCAGGACAGTTAGGAGGGAGGTCGTGGACTTGGACACCGAGATGATTACGGTGGATTCCGACTCGGACTCCGACAGCAGTGGGGACAGCTACTCGCCAAGCGACGAGGGAGAGGAGGAGGAGCTATGAGCGGTACTGGGAGGGTAGGTTAGGCAGCGTCATTTTTTTGTGTAGAGCTCTGATTCGTTTTACTTTGGGACAGGGTAGGTTCCCGATGTGTGGCTTTTTGTGTGGTTCTTTTGATGAGGAATCACAGAGAGTCTGTCGGATTATAGGGGTCTTTTGTTTAGGCCATTTTGGAGCCGACTTTCTCTTGGATGACTGTACTTTTGATACTTTTACTTACACTACTGGGTCTGTATATATTTGCCTACGGGCACACTACTTGGAGTCACTGCGAGTGCGCGTGACGTGGGAGTGCAGCTGAGGCTGTACATGTGTATATATTTGTATATCGGTTAGTTTAGTTGTTGGGTTATGTCTTTATTTTCTATCGCTTTAATTTAAAGGAATCAACCAAAACGAAAAAAAATTACCTGTTTTCCGCGTAAAGTTTATTTTTAGTTACTAAAGTGGCACCTGGAAATCGGGGTGTTACAGTTAGGAATATATATAAATAAATCCGGGGGATATAAAACAAATATTAGCAATTTTGAAGCTTCTTTTATTCGATCTCCTATTTAGTTCTTTTACTTTGTTGCATGACTGATAAATGTTTGTTCCTCATTGTTTGTACTGCTTTAAAACCAAATTGCTAAGTTGGGGGGAGTTGATAAGTGTAAATTTTACCTAGTTCTGATGAGCAATTTAGGCACTTATCTTTGTAAATTCATGAGAATATATCAAATCCTACTTATTTTGATTAGAACTTATTGATAGGTGAACTTTAGGCTAAAATGTGCTTAAGTTTGATTTTAATCTCAACTTGTATTGTAGGATTGAAGATTCAAGGAAGAGGGCAAGTTTTGGCAAGAAAAATGGACTTTGAAGATGTACAAGGCGCTCAGCGGGTTGCAGAGGCCGCCCAGCGCCCATGGCGGTTCCAGAAACCTTCATTTGAAGTAACTGGCCGCTCATTGGCAAAAAAGGTGCGCTCAACGCTCTGGCACTCGACAACACACTATAAAAAAGTCATTTTCAGATTTGAGTAGAGATAACTTGATCAAAATTGAACCCTAACAGAGAGAAACACTTGAGAGATAAGGATAGAGGCTTAGGAGGCTAGAGGAGAGACTTCGGTATCGGATTCGGCGACGAGACATCGCGACGATTTCGGTTCTTCTCATTCTTCTTCTCTATTTGTAAAGCTATCCTTGTTCATAGATAGCTAATTTCTCTTTTGTTGGGATTTGATGTAGTTGTATGATACTTATGCTCTCTATGTGATTCTCTTCAATATAAAACATGTTTCTAGTTGTTGATTTAGTGGTTTTCTCTTAATCTTCATATTATATCTTAGATTGATCACCTATAGTATTTTGTTTGATTCGACTTGTGAGCGGAAGCTACAATGTTTGAGTCCGAACTAGAGTTAATCACCTAATAATCCTAATTGCTAGACATAGAGTTAGGTTTGTTAGTCACTAAACACCCAAACTTCATGATAACTTTCTTTCTTAATCATGTGAGACATCAATGTTTAGGATTAGAGAGTTATTGATATCCACTCATGCGAGACATCGATGACGTAGGGTTGAATTGGTGTAGATGAATCATATGCTTGAACATGTTATGTATTTGAATCACTAGAATGTAAAAAGGTCAAAAAATGAAATATAATCCCAGCAAATTCTCATACTTGTTGTTTCTCCATCATTTCATCTGTTTTCCTATTTACTTTCATGCATAAACAATCAAACTCTTGTGAATTGATCATTTGAGTTTGTGAACTGTTGAACAACATAAGTATTACACCTCAATGTGGATACGACAAAACCATTTACTATACTACAATTGAGTCTTGAGAGATTCAAACGTAGAGTGGTAAAAAAATCTTTCAATAGTGACACACAAAACCCTTTCAAATATTGATTGCCTAAACAATGAACCATCATTTGAAACCATTCATTATGTCTTAGTCCATTGGTTACGATAATTGAGACTTACATTTTATATTACTCCCTCCGTTCCACAAAATTTGTTGTTTTAACTAATTTCTTCATGACTTGGTTAAGTCTACATCAACAGACTCAATTCATGCTTGTGACCTTCCTAATCATAGGTTCGGGTCCTAATTGGACAAGATGGGCCGAGTTTCATAATGTCACTTTGGGGTTTTGTCGGTTTATATTATATGAAGGGAAGATATAAGATAGGAAAGCAACTTTTACAATAACCATTAAAATTGGGTCCATTAAATTGCTTTATTGACTTTTCAAAGTAGGTAATTAAAGTAGATAACTTACTTTGCCTTATAAAAAAACCTTCTTAGGTGGCTCTCTCACTTACAAATCCCCATTAAAATGTTTTGTTTTTGGTCAACATTAAAAAGTGTTATTTGCAATTCATTTCTTGAACGGGTTTTAATTTTTTATTGTGTTTTTGTTGCTAAAGAAAAAATTTGGCTGGGCTATAGTTATAGTTCAAAATCATGGGTCAGCCCGCCCAATTATTAATTGGCCCGTTTTACAACCCCAAGGAAAAGTAATGTAGTACAAAACTAGATTTTGACCCATAAAGAAGTCCAAAACTAGAGCAATGTAGGTTGGCCCAAAAAAACGTAGCAGTGTAGGAAAAAAAGAAACATTTCAACTAATGTTAGATTTTAACCCAAAAATAAAAAGTTTAACCAATGTAGGTTACATTTGAAAACATATTTTACTTGACCGAAAAATACCCAAACAATATGACATGTTTTTTTTTGGTAAAATCAATATGACATGTTACAATACTTGCTATATTTTTTTCGACCAAAACAAAAGAGCATACTTATTTTTTACGAAAACATGAAAATTATTCAATCCAAACATGCCTGTAATGTTTTAAAATAAAAATTGTAAATTTACATTGAAATACAAGTAAGGCTTCGAAATCCAAAATCTTTGCTTTGCCTTTACCCTGTCTGGTTTTCAGCAACCAGAAGCCCCCTTGTCAGGATTTATGAATGCAATACAAGCAGCACAAAGCTACTCTTAATTTGATATGACTCCTTTTCAGTCTCTCGCACACTTTGAATAATATTGGATTTTGTTAATACTAATTGATATGCTAATAATGATTACTGTTATTTGACCTGAACTAAAGTTGCATAAAACCATGTTGTTGGATCGAGTTTGGGGAGGTGATTTTAATTATTGGACCTCTAGGAATCATGAGCTTTCACATTTTTATAGAGTCCACTTGGTCATTTTGAAGCTCGGACTCTCTGTGCTTAAATAATGTCTCTTTCTTTATCATATTAATGGAATTGTGTCAAATGTTAAATAAAAATCATTCACGTAAAATTATAAATATCATATTAATAGTAGTATTTTTTAATTTCATTAGTTGAGACAAAAAATGAGAGAATTACTTGCAAACATAAGATCTCTATCCCACAATTACACCCACCGTTCCTCAAATTAAGGGTAGGAGGTGAAGTTAATTAACCTGATTTTTCTCCAAGAGTCATGAAAAGTGGGGCTAGTGCTAAATCCCAGTACAAATTAAAAAGCTTGCATCTTCACATTGTGGACACGAGACCCCACCACATCAAGGCTGAGAAGACATTTTATGCATTTCTTGCAAACTCTAGCTCCCAGTAAGAGTTACAGTACAGACAACACTTGCATTAAACAAAAATATGTAACGAAATGACCCTACAATTGATATGAATATATGATATAATCATGTGTTGAGATGGGTCTACTTGAAACACAAGATTGAAACATTGTATGGCTCTTAAAGCAATTTGCTCAAACTAACCTTAAAGTTACTTTCGGCTGCAAAAACATTGCTACTTCATGTACGAGAAAGTGGTCGACATCGGAAGCACTTTGTTTACTTGTAAATGTGTTAATTACGGTAGAAAGAAAGTGTTACGCATATGTTGCAATTTGCAAAAACACCCTCATATCCGATTTGACTCCTTTAAAATAGGAAGTAATTGGTGGAAAAATGCATGTCCTAGAGAAAAATAACAAACAAAATTTTAACATAAAAATTCAACGTGGAAATTTTAAAACCAGAGAAAAATTCATCCCAGTTGTCTAAAGACCGATAATACTATAAGAATGTACTGCTTTAGCGTTGAATACGACACCGACACTAAATTTAATTGGTTTGTAACAGTTAAATTGACGCAAACAATAGGAAAAAACCCTCACTTAAACTTGGTGTTGGCTTGACCGATGCTAATTAGTGTACGTCGGCATTGCATCATTTAGTGTCGGTTGCAACATGCAGTATCGATCACCGGCCGACGTAGCGTCTACTTTCCGATAACTAGCATTGACTATTGATTGGTGCCACATTCTCCAACCACATTAGGGTTGACTTCGACCGTCAATAACTCCATGTGTACGACCCACTTCATGAGTGGGAAAGTTAGCGTCGGTCTGGCTGAAGCTAATAGCCGTAGATTTCTCCGCCCATACTTCCTAATAAGCCCTCTCTACCATATTTTACCTAAACCTTATTTTCATGCTTTCACCTTCCTCTACCACTCTTCCTGGTCGTCCACCCTCTGCCCCTTTAATTTCCTTGCTCCATCGCTCATCCTCCTCACCATCCTCCGCCGCCGCCTTTTGCCCATCCCCTCCTCCACCACCCTCGCCTTCACCGCTGCTCATCCCACACCCTCCTCAGTCGCTTTGAGTTGCCTCAATCTATTTGTCCTCCTCCCTTTGGCGGTCCTCACCCTCCTTCCAACGAAGCTACCTGTTCTTCCTTTCCCTCATCCTCCGCCAACCTCACCTTCACCCTCTTGCTCAACCTCTCTCTATCTCGTCGCCGACTCCCTTTGTCGAGGACACCCCATTGTTGTGGGTTGCCCCACTACTACACCATCACCATATTCGCTATCTTAGGCCAGATGAATATGTTATGAATTGTTTTGGCAAAGTGAAATTTCAGAATCAATGGAAACGACAAGAGCGCATTGGCACAAATATGTTTGTTATTTTAAATTGATTTGTGGGTTTTATTTAATTAACAAATTATAAATACTAATTTGTTTGAGTTGCTCATTTATTATTTTTAGGCTGAGATTGTATCATTTGTATGCAAAGGTGGAAAGTACTATATAGCAATTATAGTAATATTCTCATGTTTTGATGTAATATATGTAAAAGTGGAAACACTAAAAGAATCATAGAAATATTTTGATTTGATGTTGAATACCTAATGTAAGCATGTGAATGAATTAATATCATAAAAAAATAAGATAACTGTACCGTATAATGCAATATTGGTGATTGAAAAACTTAATTGGTCTAGATATATGGCATAGGGAAAAATTCTCAAAGTGGTCATAAATGTATTTGCAGGGAACACATGTCAATGTTTGTGTTCCCTGCAAATGCATTTGAGACTATTTTGAGAGACTTTCCTAGATATTCATCTATGCAAAACACTTTGTTAAGTTTTTTCGATTTACATTATGTTGTGTGGTTATTTCGTTTTTTACAATTGTTTGCTAATTAGCGTTGGCCATAGAAAACACTACAACGTCTGCAGGATAGGTAGGGTCGGTCACCGTGCCACAAGTTTAGCGTTGACCTCTCAGTTGACTCTACGAGTTAGCTTCAACCGTTTTAATGTCCGTCTCGACGCTAACACCTAACACTAAGTCAACACTACAACAGGTGTAGTGTCGGTTTTTGGCTCATAGCTAACACTAATGAATGCTTTTCCTTATATAGGAATTAATACCAATGTGTGAAATTTTTTACAACATAATTTTTCTCTCAATCACCTCAAAAGAGTTAAGACACTCTTCAAATTAAATATTTGAACCTAATCTCATAACACTCTAATACAAGAGTATGAGAAATGAATAAATTCAAATTAAATACAAATTCAAAGTATTTAACTTGTGATAGGGACATACAAAATCGGGTTTGCCTCATCTAAAATGAGTTATGAGTAAAGTAAGTCATCGCACCATTAATTGAGTAATAATTTTTCATAATTAGGCAAACACTATTAATGATGCGATGACTTAGTTTATCATCTAAAGTGAATTCACTCATGACTATTCCTTTTAAAGTCAATTCTTATAAAATTGATGGAATGCTCAAGTATTTATAGGGGAAAATCTCCTTCAACTCTATCACCCACGAACAATTTTCACCACAAACATGTACAAGAGTGGTTTATTCAGAAAATTTGCTTTACCAAAGAATGAGACTATTGCCACTTGTTTTAGTGGTCTTCAAATGCCACTTGTTTTTATTATCAAATGGTTGACAATAATTACTTTAAATGATAAAATAAGCTATCATAACAATTCATTGAGAAATCAACAACACTTAAATACCTTAGTTTGATATGCATATTTAAGTATGATCTCAATAATTGATTCGTTGATGACTTACTTACTCTTTTAATTCACTTTAATAGAGGAATTATGGTTCAACACCCAAAGGATTAATGGGAACTTTTTTTTTTGAAAATGATTAATGGGAACTAACTAATAAATATAATGATTAATAAAATAGTAACCCGTATTAGTCATCACACTCATGAGTCATCTCTGATTTGAACACTGTTCCATTTTCCAAAAACAAACGATTGAAGTGAGTGATAATGAAACTGTGAAACATGAAGTATTTGGTGAGGGTGGTTCTTATTAGCATGTGGCAGGATCATTTGCTGTTTGTGGTACTTGCGTGTTTTGTATTTTGTTGCTTATTTGCTCCCTCTCTTCCTGTAAAGTGTAAATGCCCTTTAATTTCATCGAATGCCTTTGCAAGCTTGCCAAGCAAGAGTTTACTCAAGGAGGAGGCTGTCAGTATCAATCTTCGTCAAGGCCACATCAAGGATTTAGAGTTCTAATTGATTTCTTGTCACATTTTCAATTACTAGGTTAAATTTGTACTGTCTCAGTAAGTATATATATATATATATATATATATATATATATATATATAAATAAGTAAAGGAGACTTGAGGTTTTGCATGTATTAAATGCATTAAATCATAAGGCTCCCATACATTTATATTAAATACATTAAAAAATAAAAATATATTAAATATATTAAAAACTGAAAAAAATTTATATAATAAAAAAATATTCAACTACATATATTAAATAACAACACTTGAAAATAGATAGATTTACAAGATAGATATAGATAGATAGATAGATAGACATATAAAAGATAGATAGATTTAAAATTATTTTATATAAATTATTTATTATTAATTTTAATTTTTGTCAAATGAAAAACTCAAGTCAATTTTAAGTTTATGAATGTTGTTATATATATATATATATATATATATATATATATATATATAAATATAAAGGAGACTTGAACTTTTTTACATTGATTACCTTACATTTGTATTAAATACATTAGATAATAAAATAAAAATCTAAAAAAATAACTACATCTACTTTATTATTCATTATATTAATTAATAATTGTTAAACTTTCAATTTCCCATATTTTGAAATAATTTTTAATATTGATTAAATTTTAACAATTAATTATAACTTGACGACAAATTTTGAATAATAATAATAATAATAACAATTTAAATTGACTACCTTTACATTAATAAAATATATATAGTAAAATAAATTTTACATTTATAAATTAGTGTAAAAAATTTCAAATTCTTATATATTAAAATTATTATTTTAATTATAATTATTAATCGTAATTTGATGAATTTTAAAAAGTAACAAATAAAACTTATCACTACATTTTACGTATAAATAAAAATTAAGTACTAAAGTTAGATATCATCTTAATGAATTATATATATATATATATATATATATATATATATATAAATGAATAGTGGACTTGAGTTCTACATGTCTGGCAAGATTAATTAAATTTTTATTTTCATATAAATTAATTATCGACATAAGGTTGAAAAAATGAAAAGATACAAAATAGCACAAATTAATATATTTAAAAAAAATAAACATGTTAAATATTGAAATTAGTTAATGGTTGAATGACTTTTTTCCCATATTTTGAAATAATTTTTAATATTGATTAAATTTTAACTATTAATTATAACTTGAGGACAAATTTTGAATAATAATAATAATAACAATTTAAATTGACTACATTTACATTAATAAAAATATATAGTAAAATAAATTTTACGTTTATAAATAAGTGTAAAAAATTTCAAATTCTTATATATTAAAATTAAAATTATTATTTTAATTTTATTTATTAATCATAAGTTGATGAATTTTAAAAAGTAACCAATAAAACTTATCACTATATTTTACATATAAATAAAAATTAAGTACTAAAGTTACATATCATCTTAATAAATTAAAGTTAGAATATTAACCATCAATCATAAATTGAGAGAAAAACATTAAGAAATATATTTATATGTAAAAAATATTAATAATTTAAATTAAATAATAGTAAAGATAAAATTTCTTAATGAACAATCAAGAAAATAGTTTTAAAATTAAATAAATGTCTCTATAAGATATTTACTATTAAATATACTGCATGTGTGTATTATTTGAAAAATAATTTCAAATATGTTTTTTGATCTATTATATTGTAGTAAAAATATTTTCTCAATTTTTCTTATGTTAATTATTAATATTTTCCTTTTAAAAAAATTTATTAAATTTCAATAATATACTTTATATTTACATAAAGAGAACTCTAATACAAGTAATTTAATGCATCAAAAAAACTCTAATACTATCTATATTGAAGAAATATTCTAATATTTAATATTTATATAATTACACTATAATAATTTTCATATAATATTAAAAAATGTCGTAAATAAACCCGTGCAACGCACAGGTATAATATTTAGTTCTTTTGTAAAGTTGATCTCCCGTCATAAATAGGGGTGGAAGGGGTCTTAAATATTTTCGAGGTACTTGTAATATATCTCTATTTTCAGTTTTTGTCCCTATAAAATTTATCCATTGGTTTGTGTCTTTAAAAGTTTAACTTTTGATTTAATCACTATGTGGGAGATGGTAAAGTACTTAGTGACTTAAAATTCCTAGTCAACAGTGTCAAATGAGAAACACGTTACATGATATATAAATGATGTGGATATTGACTAGGATGATGACTAGAACATTGATGTGAATTTGTGGACATAAATAAGTTTTCTGTGCATGTAAAAATGTTCTTACAGTTTTCCTTCCCTTAAAAATCCCCAATTTTGTTTCTCTCCTTTTCCATGTTAAGTTGTGATGGAAATTCTATTAAGCTTGCATATATCTTATAAGAGTGTTATTTTAATGGGGTGGTTATTGACCTCCACAAATTGACACAAAAAAATACTGTACTCTAACATGTGCTCTTACTTATCAAATATGAATAATCAACACATTGCAACAACTTGAGCACAACTATAATGGATATACTTTTTTGCAACTTTAACATAAGAAAATGAAAAATCTCAAAAGAAAAAGTATAATCTAGTTCTGAAATTTGTTGTATACAGTTTGGTATTTCATCGAGCACCTTCAATGTAATCTCAACATTTTAATTTCATCTTGATTTGAAATTTGTGACTAATGTCCACACATATCTCCATATGCGTAAGAGTTGTGCTAGTCATTGTCACTTTGTGTTGGCTTATATCGGGTGCTACCACCTTCAATGAATGTTCTCACGGTATGACTCGGTTGAGTGCTTGAGGGTGCATTCATTGTGCCTTTGGTTTGTTTACCATTGAGCATAGTGTGCCACTTTGGAGTCCCACATCAATGGTTGTGACCTCAACAAGGGTTGAGCTCTATGCTGAGATATAAGAAATGGGTTCACAAAGCTTCTATGTTGTGACACTGGAATGGGTGGTTGTGACCTCCGACAGACATAGAGCATTGAACCAATATCTCTCATTTAGAAAATGTGGAGATTTGTAATAATGCTTGATTTTGGTGTTTTATTTGGATGTCGATAAGAACCTCTACCATTTCCTCATCTCCTTCGTCGAGAAGAATTGCTACTTCATTCTCTCTCGCGGAGAAGCTCGAAGCCCATGTGACATGCATTGTTGTCCTTGGATGTCCGCCAACACCTAAGCGCTTAACAGTCTCCCACTAACAAAGAGAATTAAATTAAAATTCCAAGAGACAAAAACCCATTCATATCAAATATTTAACGCATCTACACCACCAACATATTTAAACCTGAATAATTTAGTCTAGTTGAAAAAATCAAGAAAATATGAAATGAATGTAATACTTGGGTGAAAAAAAAATAGAATTTTACTCATAACCCAAATCACTTTTCACCTCATTCACGTGCACTCTAGAGGCTAGAGCAAGATATGGCTAGCCAAAATTTTGGAACTTTATGCTAGGGGAATAATGAACAGTTATACAATAGAATTCTGAACGAATTAAATTCCCTAATCTTTTCCTTAGAATGTTAGTACAGTGATAGCGTATATTCAACAATCTACACAAGCAAATAGACTAATACAACTTTTTCCTTTTACACTTTTTAACTAGATAAATGTCGTGATCAAATCTTTCATAAAACGAAGCAACGATATGCAAACATGATCTGCAATTTTTTTGCCCATTTTTTTACACAGTGAATCCATGAAAATTAATTATCACCAGTGTTTGAGTGCAAGACTAGTTCATTAAATAGCCCCACTACTGAACATGGTTTGTCCAAGTTAGTTGTCACTTGTCATGTTGTCCAAGTCTCATAAGAGCCAAAGATTCTTCACCACTCTTTTTAAATTGTGATATGATCATGTTACTTCTTCTATGAATTTGAGTTCCTTTGTTTCACTTTCACCCCCTCTCTAAATGTGCCCACTGACACAACACAACACAACACACCCTATGCAAATTGCAAAACACCCTTCTCTGTGAACTGCTGACAACATTTGTACTTGAATATTTTCATGGTAACCTGATAGTTTCTTTTAAATTTTCACTTTGAGAGAGCATCTCTCTTCTGAAGCATGTTTTTGCCTACCAGTTGTTTGATGAATTGATGCATAGTTGTTTCAGGAAAGGAAAATTAAAGGGGTGTTTGCATAAAGAAGAAACATAAAAGGAGCTGCTGGTGTTGGCATGGTAAAGGGAATGTGGAACTTTTTGGGGGTGAACATTCTAAAGGAGAGTTAAGTTAAAGAGTTCAGAAGCTTGGTAGTTGTTGAAGTGTACCTACCTAGGAGGGAAAAAAAGGTGGAAAGGAGATAATATGCCAACTGTGTGGTTCTCCCTGAAGAGGTCTCTACACTGCAAATCAGAGCCAACAGATGTTCATGTTCCAAAGTCAAGGAAGCATTTGGCCACAATCTTGACTAAAAGGGCAGGGACAGGGAGGTCAGGGTGTTCAAGGTCCATAGCAAATCTCAAAGATGTCATCCATGGAAGCAAGAGGCATTTAGAGAAGCCACCAAGTTGCAGCCCGAGGTCCATAGGGAGCAGTGAGTTCCTCAACCCAATAACCCATGAAGTCATTTTGAGCAACTCAAGGTGTGAGCTGAAAATCACTGGCTATGGAGGATTCCAAGAAGGAGGGGTTGCCAGTGATGGTAACAACAATGGTGGTGAAACTGGTGATTCAACCTTTGTAGGTACTCTAAGGCCTGGGACTCCTGGCCCTGGAGGGCACCCTACAATGCACTATTTCAACCCTTCTTATAAGACACCAGCCACTCCTCCAAGGAAGTTATCACCTTTCCTTTCATCAGATAAAGAAGGGTCTGGCTTCCATGGTGCTGGATTTCATTCTAGCCACAGGTTGTCCCTTGAGACAGATTCTAATGGGCCTTGTAATGTGACTTGCCACAAATGTGGAGAGCAATTTAGCAAATGGGAAGCTGCTGAAGCTCATCATCTCTCCAAGCATGCTGGTAAGTCACCATTTTGTTTAATTAGCTTCTTCTAATCTCATAAACTTTCTAGCCACATCTATGTCAAGTTGTACATGATTTCTTATGTTATGTTGAGGAACCTTTTGTTTGGAACAACCAAAATGGTTTCTTTTCATTGCCTTGTATTTGCAACAACCTTAACCAAGAGAAGTTCTATGAGTGAACACTCAGTTTGTCTTGAAAGAAGAAAATGCCCTCAAAAGTCTCTAAATGTGTGAAGTTAGTCAAGTTAGTCCCTCTGTCACTTTTGGTTAGCTACACATTAATGGATTTTTTAAGGTATTTCCTTCTTTCAGGGATGAACCTGGAAACACGGTATTTTTGCATGGATGAATCTGAGGGTTCACTCGAATTTATATTCTCTTGGTAATTTTTGCACTGTTTTTTGGATTAAGAATTAAAGGGCAAGTTTTTGTTTTGACAGTTACTGAACTTGTCGAAGGTGATTCATCAAGAAAAATAGTGGAGATAATATGCAGGACGAGCTGGTTAAAGTCTGAGAACCACTGTGGTCGAATTGAAAGAGTTTTGAAAGTCCATAACATGCAGAAGACACTGGCTAGGTTTGAAGAGTACAGAGAGATGGTGAAAATCAAAGCCAGCAAACTCCAGAAGAAGCATCCTAGGTGTTTGGCTGATGGGAATGAGCTTTTGAGGTTCTATGGCACCACTCTTGCATGCTCTCTTGGTCTCAATGGTTCTTCCAGCCTGTGCCAATATGAAAGATGCTGTGTTTGTAGAATTATCAGAAATGGGTTTTCTTCCAACAAGGAGGAGCTCAAGGGTGGAATTGGTGTTTTCACTACTTCCACAAGTGGAAGGGCTTTTGAATCTATTGAGATTTTAGGCCATGACCCATCACTGAGAAAAGCATTGATAGTATGCAGAGTCATTGCTGGCAGGGTCCATAGACCTCTGGAAAACATTCAGGAAATGGCAGGACAGACAGGGTTTGATTCATTGGCTGGCAAAGTTGGTCTCTATTCAAACATTGAGGAGCTTTATTTGCTCAATCCTAGAGCTCTTCTTCCTTGCTTTGTGGTCGTTTGCAAACCCTGAAGCTAAGGTTAAAGTAATGCCAGTTTGCATGTTTGGGTACAATGTGATTTTTTTTAAGTTGGAAGAATTGATTCTGGAAAAAGCTACTCCGAGTATCTTTTATGGCAGCAGAATTGGTTCCGGTAGATCTGAATGAATTCAAACTTGCTAAATATTGATTGTTTAGTTTTTAAGGGATAAGGAGGTTCTTCACCAAGATTTTGAAGAATTTTGGTTCAACTTCCCAAGTCATGTGTGCTTCTTTGTTTATTGAATGAATCACCTATTCATACATTTGTAACTTTTTTTAGTGGCACTGAAAATTTTCATCTGCAGAAGGATGATGAAGTGCCCTAAGTACATGTTGTAAGATATTGACATCAACCTCAGCTTAACTAATTAACTACCCTTTGGATGTTTCCACTTGGATTAATGGTGATTGACTCCTTGCTGTTGGTTTCAGATAGTAAATTTGTTTCCTTGTTGTATTAATTGGTCTATAAATTTTGTCTATTTGAATTGGGTAATGGCCATCTAATGTTGGTTAGATTTTACTTAATAGTATCAAATTGCAAGATATAGAAGAATCCTACTTGTATGAGCATTCAATTAAGTGGTACTGGTAAGGTAAAGCTTGGTATGAAGAAGTACAATAACTAATTGAGTTAACTTAATGCAATCCATGAATAGATTCTATTTTAAGTGATTATTAAATGACTTAAATTGACTGACCACCATACATGATGACCGGTGGATTATACTATGAGTAGCTCCATGACTCCATCTATATTCTATAGTCTAGTATATTAGTAGTATATTATAGTGTGAAATCAGAAAATCTAAGTTTGACCTTGTCACTTTGGTCACATAATAATGGACTCTGCTGTACCACAAGTTGTTGGGCAGCAAAAACTTCCCATTTTCTATTTGGTGAAGGAAATTTTAAAAATAAAAGAACCATGTGGTCCTTCTTGAATGGTTATGGATCAAATTCAGACATGGGTAGTTACAGATATTAGGACAAATATGAGGAAAGTTAGAGATATATGTTCACATATGAGGCATATATTCCTTGTCTCTTCTTCTCTTCCCATTGTGTTGTCAATGCTTTGATAAACATTTAATTGGAAGTTTCTGTTGGAGCTTATGGACCATCTGAGGTCAGAAGTTAGAACAAATTAGAAATGCTCTCATGGGAAACTTTCTCATGTTTATTTTAAAATTTGGTGCCAATCTCTCACTTTGTATATAAACAGGTAAGTCTCTTTGAATGTTTTTTAAGAGAAGCATACACACACTGGTTCGCGAGGAGTGTTACCAACAGTCACTTTAAAATTATTTTATGAACACTCTCAGTGATTTATTAAAATTCATGTGTATCCCATTAAATTGAAAGTGAATCTCATATTTTCAGTGAATCTCACATAAATTTCAATCAATCAGAGTATTAGGAAGAAAGTGTTAAAAGTGAATATTATTAGCATTTTTCATGTTTCACTTGAAATTTTTATGTGAAATGAGAGGATAATCCCTATTTGAGATAAGGCTATGCGCAGGACCATCTCTCAATTCTCTCCCCCTACATGTATTAATAAGTTGCTATGTCATAATGAAAATATGGCAAGTTTATTGGCCACTTTAGGTGGTCTTAACTCCAAATGGTAATGACGTTTCATTACTGTAACATCTGCACAACTTTCAAGTTCTCATGCCACATGCACCCCATAAATGTGTACTCACCCTCATTACACAACTACCACCCTTGTTTGGGGATGGGATCATTGAATGAATCTTCATTGGATAGTTCAATTCTTTTAACTTAATTGTTGTGGAAATTTGAACTGAAATGAGCTAGGTGCAGTTGGCATGAGACTCATAATTAGCCTGTAACAACTACACAGCCATTGAAAGCTTTAATTAATTTTCAGAATTCTGACAATTTATGAACATTTGCGGTTTCTCACTTAAATGTTTGATTCAGAGTTCAGACTTTCATTTCCTGATAGATAGAAATCAGTATATTAAAGACAAGGGAAAAAATAGTGAAGGACCACCCAAAGAAGAATGGGATACTATACCCTGGCCTATAATTATTTCTGAACAAATTGGTCTTAGCACTATCTATATTGCACCTAACAAGAAATTTTTATCATGATTGCTGGCTTTCCACTTTTTAAAGATGCAGTTCAAATCAGATTATCGAGTGTTTGGAAAGCTTTCTACAATTCTGAAGTTAAAATTAATTTTGAAGAGAAGCTCCTATAAATAGCTTATGTGTTATAGAATTCTTTATGAGGAAAAAAAGACTGATCCAAACATGCTATGAGTAGTTTGAATGAATAACAACTTACATCCTTGAATTTGCTTACTCAGCATTAATTATAAAACCAGATTTTGACTTTCCAAAAAAACCAAATGGAAATTTCTGTGAACTAACAACCAAAATGAGCTGCATCATTAGAATTATGTGCGGAATTAATTGACCAGCTATAATTCATCATAACTGATTTAGATACATGTATCTTTCAAAGTGGTGCCTTAGCTTGTTATGTTGAAATATTTGATTAAACTTTTTCTAGAGATGTAATTACTCTGTGGTACATTTTTGGTTCCATTGAAGACTCATTCTATTTTTGAAAGTACAGTGAGGGTCAAATAAATTCAGGAGGTTTCACTCTATATGAACCAACCACCATTTAAGTTCATAGAGTTTGATAGATGAGATACAATAATAACTTCCTATTTCCTGGTGCTTTTGAAGTCATCAACCTCTCTTGGTTGGTGTGATTGCCGCATATCAAGCTTGTAAATTTCAGACCAGGTCCCTACTATTGACCATATGAATTTGGATTTTTTGTGCTCAGAAAAATCCTAAATTCACACGGTTAAAGAATTTGAATCATTCAATCAAAAACATACGGCTTAGATTCTGAATTTATCTGAACTGTTTGATCTTGATGAAACCTATGAGCCATCCAATAATGGTGAATTTAGAATTGTCCTAAATGCAGGAAACCAAATCCTATCCATATATGATGGCTATGAATTCTTGTAACAAGTTAAGATTAACTAATAGACAGCAAATATTCAAGAAGGAACTTGGAACTTTTGGCTGTGATGGCACTTATTGAAGGTGTGAGAACAACCCTTTTCACAGAGTTGGAATTCAATCAAGATTTGAGAAAGTTTAAGGTTCCTTTGATTGTAGGATCAATTATATTTGCTTCAACAAAAGCCTCTGCAATTTAAGACAGGGCACAAGAATCATAGACCATTCCACAAATTGCCAAGAGTTTTGTTTACTTCAAGTTTCATTGAAAGAATTAGTCATGGCCAAATGCAAGCTATCTTGAAATCAGGGCCTTGTTCAGTCGTTTTGGGAGGGTTTCAAATCGGTTCATCCAAAGGAGAAGGAAGCCTGGAAGGAGAGCCCGTTTCGGCTTTGTTCGTTTTGTTTCTAAATCTCAAGCTAGGAAAGCTATTCATCATCTTGACGGTGCTAGGGTCAACAACACTTCCTTATCCGTTTCAATGGCCAGGTACCCCAAGCAACTTGCTCGGTGTCCTCTGGTTGCTGCGTGTTCTAGGATGGTAGGACCCCTAAGACATGGCAGAGGAAGGAAGTTACTCTTGTTTTTGCTTCTCGTTCCTGGAGGGATGTTGTATTAGGCTTTCCGAAGGGTGAGAGACCAGGTTTTTTCTCCCCGGAGGAGGATTCGATGATGGCGTCTCTATTTCGGTGTTATAATTTGGTTGCTGGATTCCAGTAGAGGTTTTCTTTCCTGAGATTTAGCAATGGCAATCCGGGGCAGATGAGGAGGAGAAAGTAGAACATTTGTTCGAAGGAGAAGCTTTAAGACCACATACCTTTGCTCTTTTTAGGCATTCTGTAAAGAGACTCAGACCTATGGGTATTTCAGCGGGAATCGGCTCTCCTCAAATCTGTGAGGCTGGATTGTGCTATCGGGGAGGACTTCCTGATCCACATTAATGGTGCTATAATAGTTTCTCTTAATCTGGATTTCTCCTTTGCGCCCCTTGGCTTTAGGAGCCTTTTCTGGTTCATTGGATCTTTTCTTTCATCAGGTTGCTTCTGGTTTCAGCTCTTTTGAAGGTGGGCTTGTGCAGCAAAGGAAGGATTGTTCGGTTGGTATTGTTGGGAGCTCCTTTCCTTCTACGTGTTTCACTGTAGAGTCTGTAGGTGATGGCATCCCTTCTTTATCTTCAGGGAGTTGCCTTGGCTCAAGTTGCGTGGAAGATGTCATTGAGGTTGCTTCTCTGTTAGGTGATAGCTTCTTTGAGAGGGAGGAATCTTCATCGCCTTTTGCTTCTCTTCCTCATCGTAGAGGGCGTCCTAAAAAGGTCAAGAGGGGGCGCAAGCCCCGCCAGATGCATATGGCCACCTGTATGGATTTGCTTGCGGCTGATGGTGGCAGCTCTGTCCCTGCTACGATTACGCCTTCGGTTCCTCTTGCTTCTCTAAATCTGGGAAGTGCTCCAGGTGGTCATTATTGGACGCCGACCAAGAAGGCGTGGCTCGTCGGCAAGTTAGTGGGCTTGACTTTTGATGGTGGGGATGAGGAGGATATCCGCGGGCTAGAAAAGGAAATGAAGGATTGGTGGCCGCCCTGAGTGTCGAGGTCTCTATAGGTTTTTTTGTATTGGTTCTAGTTTAGGTGTTTGGTTTTGTTTCTTTGCCTCCTTTTGGTCTTTGACTTTTGGTTCAGAGCAGTTTTTATGTTTTCTTTTAGGGTGGTAAGCGGGTGTTTATCATGTGGATGGATGATGATTTTTGTTTTTGTTATCCCCTCCGTTGTCTTGTTTGCTAGGATTTTGTCCTATGTCTTGGGCTTAATCCCTTACCTCCTTATCTATATATATATTTGGATTTCCAAAAAAGAATTAGTCATGGCCTTACCAATATTTTCTTTCTTCACAACACTGAATTCCATGGAAGTTGTGACATGAAAACCACTATGGAAACCATTTTAACAATCTCAATTGGTCACCTCCCTTCAAGAGTGATAGGAGGTGTAATGACTTTTTTGATGCATTAATAAAATAGATATAAAGAATTTATATAAGTTTTATCCTTTAATAAAATGGATGCTCTAACTTTTTTTTCAAGGTTCTTGAATTAATATCACAAGGGTTGCCTAACAACATTTCTATCAAGCAAACAGGGCAATACAAACCCCAAATAAGCACAAAAGAGCTACATTACAATGCTTAAAAATAAAATACTACAATACCAAGCATCCACTTAATCTAATGGCCCAATATCTAAAATTAGAAGAGTCTAAAAAAATAAAAAACTAACCCAAAGAAAGGAAAAAAGGCTTAGCGGAAAAAGAAACCTATAAAGTATAAACTAAAATCAAAGTTATGGGCTTCTATGACGTTCAAGAAAGGAGCACCAGTCCACCTGACAACCCTAAGGTTTCGCTTGAGTATAAGTCTAAATAGAGGAAATTTAACTTGACTACTTAAATTAGACTTGAAAGGGAGTGTTGAAATAACAATGGTCTCACATCAGTGGGTTTATTAACTAAGTGATATAGTATATATACTTGGGTGTTCTAAGTCCAAAATTTTGGACTACACTACACACTCACTCACCAATCCCAAACACTCTTTAACCTTTAGTAACCTTTTGGGTCTGTGAATTTCCAACCCAACAAGTTGTATCACAAAATCACTAAGTGAATAGAAACAAAATAAAAAAGGACCTCTTAATCCCATTCCACATACAAAAAGACTTCTTCACGTACAAAGAAACCTCTAGCTAATTTTCTTAAATCAAATCCTTCACTTTAACTTCTCCAGTTTTCGGAGGCTTGTTGGTTTTGCAAGAACTGTTGTTTTAGTGTATGTTTAGTTTGACGTTGGTGCAAACACTTATGTGGTTTTACTTATCTCAAGGTATCAACGGAGAAACTAGAACTTGCCACATTAAGTCTATTGTGAATCGTAAAATATGATTTTGTCAAATCAAGTTCAACGTGAATACACGTTGAGTTCAACAAAAATCTAAAGATAAACTTGTAGTGATCATCTAAAGTCTATCAAAAGGAGGTGGTGAGAGGAATGGATAGTGGTTGTTGCACTAAAAGTTCAAAGGAGATGGTGGAGAAAGGGAGAATGAGTGATTGTAGCCGGAGGTGGAACAAAAAATTTCACACTTTAAAATTGTAAAAATCCTCATTAGAAAAGAGGATAAACCCTTCTTTTTTTTTTACAATAGGTGAAACCCTATCTTAGGAAACATCTTCGATAGGGGGAGTTTTCCCCTTAGAGGGAGAAATGGGTTTGTTGCGGCGTAATTTTCACTTTTAGTGATGTTTGGACGGAAGACCATACTTGGGCTCAACCCTCTAAAATGCCCTATGGTTTTTGGGTCACAAATTAAGACAATAATAATAAATATGTTTGTTTTCCTACTTGCATTTACATATAAAAAATTGGTTACATTTTGGTCCCGCTTAGTACAGTGTTACCATATTTATTTGATTAAAAAACTTAGAGGACTTATCAAGCCAAAAAAACTAGGGGGGCTATTTTTTTTTAACAGTCAACGAAACTTGCATTAAGCATGAGTAAAAGAAGGTACATCCGTGGTAAGATGAGTCACTAAATCTGTCGGATACTCCTCAATCCCAACAAACTGGGTTAAGAGAGAAAGCTTTCCGAGCAAATAGTGATTAAACCAATAATAATATATATGTTGGTTTTTCTATTTGCATTAACATATAAAAAATTGGTTACATTTTGGTCTCGCTTAGTACAGTGTTACCATATTTGTTTGATTAAAAAACTTAGAGGACTTATCAAGCGAAAAAAACTAGGGGGACTATTTTTTTTAACAGTCAACGAAACTTGCATTAATCTTGAACAAAAGAAGGTACATTCGTGGTAAGATGAGTCACTAAATCTGCCGGATACTCCTCAATCCCTATAAATTGGGTAAGAGAGAAAGCTTTCCGAGCAAGACAATCCGCTACTGCGTTAGAATGACGCTTAACATGAATTAAACTACAGAAGTTAAAATTAGAGGCCAACAACCAACAGTCTTGGATGACAGATGAAAATAGGAAGGACTATTAAGCTTGGAGACCCATGCTGTAAGACCCAGGTAGATTAAGCTTTTAATTAACTAGTTATTTATCGGCTTAAGAGCGATAATTGCTATTAAGCTTAAGTTGATATGTTAATTGTGCCTTGTGTATTTATCTAAATGAGTGTATTATTATCTACTACTACTTAAAATTATCCCTTGAAGAACACTATTCATAAGAAAGGTTTGAATCCTGACGGTTTATTAAAATTGTTTTGTTTATTCTGAATCAATCTTGGCCTTTGCTTTATAGCAGCTGATTGGTCATTTCTCTCACGTTTCTCTTCCACTCTCTCCCCTCATGTGCGAATTTGCCCCCTTTCTGACCTAATTGCGTGTTTCTTTTCCCTTCTTCCCCTTCCATTACCTAATCGCCTGCTTCTGTGCTCCTTGTGGCAGAACCGTAACTGTTGTGTGTTGATGTCGCCAGCATCGTGAATTTTGCAGGCTCTCCCTCACTGTAGTTTGCGTTAGGTTTAGGAGCAGTTGGAGAAGATAAGAGTGTTGCAGTTTCGAGGAAGGAGAAGGTTAACTATCTTATCTATTGTCAGGAGAAGAGAAGAATCAGAAGCCATCTTCGTCAGCTGATAGTACAAGAGGTTGGTATTGGTTTTCTTCCAGCAAGTTTCTTCCTGGCATCCAATTCAAAATTTATTTTATTTTATTCATTTCAAATGTCCTAGATTTCTCCTTGTTAGAGTACATTGAGTTTGTATTTACTATGCTGCTGCATCATCTTTTGAGTAGTTATGACAGCTGACATATGCAGCTGTTTGTATTCTCCTATTTATGTCAGCTGTTGGTATTCTCCTATTTATGTCAGCTGTATGTTACAGCTGTTGGCATTCTCCTGTTCTTCTATATAAGGATATCACATCTTCTGTAATCACTCAGATTATCAATAATACATTTTCTGTTATATTTCTATTTCTCTCTTCTCTCTCTCATTGCTTCTCTAATTTTAACATGGTAATCAGAGCTTCAATCGGTCCTTGATACATGGCTGCTGCACCTGCTTCCGTTGTCAATGTTCTTGAGTCTCTGTCTCGTACTGCAACAATCAAGCTTGATGATTCGAATTTCTATTCTTAGCGTCAACAAGTTGAAGGTGCGATTCGATCGCATCAGCTTCATGATTTTCTGGTTGATCCAGAAATTCCACAACGTTTTCTGACTGAAGAGGATCGTGTAGCTGCGACTGAGAATCCAGCTTATACGACTTGGATTAAGCAAGATTCCATGGTGTTTACATGGCTCTTGACGACTCTATCTCCGTTTGTTCTTCCAACGGTGATCAACTGCGAGAGATCATCGCAGGTTTGGCGTGAGATCCTTGACTTTTTTGAGAATCAGTGTCGCGCACAGTCTGCTCAGCTCAGATCTGAGCTGAAGAACATAACCAAAGGTTCGAAGTCGATCACTGAATATCTTCGACGCATCAAGACGATCGTCAACACTCTGGTTTCCATTGGTGAACCCGTAAGTTTTCGCGATCACCTTGAAGCGATTTTTGATGGTTTACCTGAAGATTATAGTGCTTTAAGCACGATTATCTTCACTCATGCTTCTTCGAGCACGATTTCTGAGGTCGAAGCGATGATCATTACTCATGATGCTCGCCTGGAACGATCACGGAAACGTAGCCTTAGCGATTCTACTGCTTCTGCGTTGCTTGCGCATACACATGCGTTCGCATCGGTTCCTGCTCCGATTTCACCTCAGATCTCCCGAACGCCGCCACCTTCTGTGGATTTGACGCCGTCTCAGGCCAATTATGCTGCTGAATTTCGTGGTGGACATGACTATCGGAATGATCAACAACGTCCAAATTATCGTGATTCTGGTGACAATCGTGATACCTATCATGACCAGAATGATTCACGTGGACCAGGCGATGGCCGTGGTGGCTATCCTGCTGGTGGACGCGGTGGTGGACGAGGCCGTGGGCGCGGCCGTAATTTGCAGTGTCAGATTTGTCAGAAGTGGGGACATGATGCGAGTGTCTGCTACCATCGCACCGTTGGAGGTGGTTCTGTACAGAATGGCACCTTTACTAATATGCCTAGTCCTGCACCTTTTGGAGCCTTTCCTCCTATGCCTCTTGGTTCTGCCACTTTTGGCTCTTCCTCACCGTCTTTTTATGCTTCTGGACCTGCTCCGTGGAATTACTTTGGCTCTTCCGCAGGACCTTACAATGGTGCTTACCCTCCAGGTTCTCAGTTTCCTGCTTTTACTGGTGGTTCTCAATATTCTGCACCTGGAGCTGTTTTTGGTCCAGTATCATCTTCTTGGAATTCACCTCGGCCCTCACCTCCATCTTATCCGGGCCTTCTTGGCTCTCAGCCTCGCTCTCCTGCTCATGCTATGCTTGCTGGTCCTCTGCACCATGCTTCTTCTTCCGCATCTCAGCGTCCTGACAAGCCTACTTTGTGGTATCCCGATTCTGGTGCCACTCACCATGTTACCAATGCTGCTGGAAATTTTTCAGACACTTCTTCATTCACTGGAACTGAGCAGATTTTGATGGGCAATGGCCAAGGTTTGCCAATTCACTCTATTGGTTCTTGCACCATTCCCTCACCATATGATTCACACACTGTTCTCACTCTTAGTCAACTGCTTCTAGTTCCTTCTATCACCAAAAACCTTGTCAGTGTTAGTAGGTTTGCCAAGGATAACAATGTTTATTTTGAGTTTCACGCTTCTTTCTGTCTTGTTAAATCACAGGAAACATCTAAAGTGTTGCTTCGTGGAAGTGTTGGTTCTGATGGCTTATACACCTTTGATGATGTCAACGCTGCTAGTTTCTCTTCTAGTTGTTCTAAATCTGATTTGTCTACTAGTACTCCTTCTGTTTTATCTACAGTGTATCCAGGTACTGGAAAATCACAGAATATGTCTTCTGTTTCCAGTTTAGGTAATTCCAGCTATGACTTGTGGCATTGTAGACTAGGTCATCCTCATCATGAGGTCTTGAAAACTACTTTACAACTATGTAATGTTCCTTTGCCTAATAAAACTTCTTTTGCCATGTGTGTTGGTTGTTGTATGGGAAAGGCACATAGGTTGCCCTCTTCTTCTTCTTCTACTGTTTATACTCTGCCTTTTGAGTTGGTTTATGCTGATTTATGGGGACCAGCTTCCATAGAATCCTTTGCTGGTTTTTCATATTTTCTTACTTGTGTTGATGCTTGCACACGATACACTTGGATCTATCCCTTAAAACACAAGTCTGACACCTTTCAGACTTTTAAAAACTTCAAAGCATTGGTTGAACTGCAGTTTCAATGTAAGCTTAAGAGTGTGCAAACTGATGGAGGAGGAGAGTTTCGATCCTTGATTCCCTATTTTACTCAGTTAGGGGTAGTTCATCGTGTGACCTGTCCTCACACACACCATCAAAATGGGAGTGTGGAGAGGAAACATCGCCATATTGTTGAAACGGGACTTGCTTTGCTTGCTTATGCCAAAATGTCATTGCACTTTTGGGATCACGCTTTTCTTACAGCTACCTATCTTATCAATCGGATGCCTACTTCTGTTTTAGGAGGACAAAGTCCTTATTTTCAGTTGTATGGTTCTCACTTTTGGGACTTGCTTCTCTTGCTATTTCCAAAGGGTGGCCTCTTCAACAGTTAGATGTGAATAATGCCTTTCTCAATGGGAACTTAGAAGAAGAGGTTTACATGGTTCAGCCACCTGGATTTGAACAAGGTGATAAGTCCCTTGTGTGTAAGCTTGACAAAGCTTTGTATGGCCTAAAACAAGCTCCTCGAGCCTGGTTTCACAGGTTGACTGCCACTCTTGTTCAATTAGGGTTCAAGGCTAGTAAGTGTGATCCCTCCTTGTTCACTTTGTCTTCACCAACTTGCTGCACATATGTTCTAGTATATGTGGACGATATTATTATCACAGGAGGTTCTTCAGTCCTAATTCAACATCTTGTTGACAAACTGAATTCTTCTTTTGCTTTAAAACAGTTAGGAAAACTTGATTATTTTCTTGGAGTTCAGGTTACACACTTGTCTGATGGCTCTTTGCTACTTAATCAGACCAAATATATTGAAGATCTTCTTGAGAGAGCAAATATGTCTGAAGCCAATGCTCTGCCCACTCCTATGATTAGTAGCAGCAAACTGTCAAAGTTTGGAGGTACTTGCATGAATGATCCCTTTCTCTATAGATCCATAGTTGGAGCATTGCAATATGCTACAATTACCCGGCCGGATATCAGCTTTGCAGTCAATAAAGTCTGTCAATTTCTGTCTCAGCCTCATGATGAACATTGGAAGGCAGTTAAGAGAATTCTGCGGTTTCTTAAGGGTACCATTCATCATGGGTTGCTTTTTAAGCCTTTCTCTCTTGATCGTCCAGTAGCACTTCATGCCTACTGTGATGCAGATTGGGGTTCTGACCCGGATGATAGACGGTCAACTTCTGGCTCATGTGTGTTCTTTGGCCCCAATTTAGTGTCTTGGTCAGCTAAGAAGCAAACTTTGGTTGCTCGCTCAAGCACAGAAGCGGAATATAGGAGTCTGGCCAACATAGCAGCTGAGATTCTTTGGATTCAATCCTTGTTGACTGAGCTGCATATTCCCTTCCAAACACCAACAATTTTCTGTGATAACCTGAGCACCGTAGCCTTGACTCTTAATCCGGTCCTTCACACTAGAACTAAGCATATGGAAATGGATCTTTTCTTTGTGAGAGAGAAGGTTCTCAATAAGACTCTTATTGTTAAGCATGTTCCTTCTCTTCTGCAGAAAGCGGATATCTTTACTAAAGCCCTCTCTTCAGAAAGGTTTCATGAGCTTAAGGACAAACTCAATGTGGTTGACAAATTTTCATTTGTCAAACCACCTTGAGTTTGAGGGGGTATGTTAGAGTACATTGAGTTTGTATTTACTATGCTGCTGCATCATCTTTTGAGTAGTTATGACAGCTGACATATGCAGCTGTTTGTATTCTCCTATTTATGTCAGCTGTTGGTATTCTCCTATTTATGTCAGCTGTATGTTACAGCTGTTGGCATTCTCCTGTTCTTCTATATAAGGATATCACATCTTCTGTAATCACTCACTCAGATTATCAATAATACATTTTCTGTTATATTTCTATTTCTCTCTTCTCTCTCTCATTGCTTCTCTAATTTTAACACTCCTTTGCATTTCTCTATAAATACTGCCATTGTGTCTTGCTCATAACCCTCCTGTTTTGATATTGCTACACTGCTGCATATTTTCTCGTATGTGTTTCTAATTCTATCTCACATTTACATTGATTAATACAAGCTTCTCTCTTTTATCATCTAATTCGTTGTGCTTCCAGAATCTCTGTTTAGTTTCAACTTTGATTTCATTTAATATTGGGCTGAAAATTACTATTGGTTTCATACATGCAGGGCCAGGAGCTCCATCACTTTTTAATTGTGTAAGTTTTTCCTTCTTTTCTGTATGTTTTGTTCATGCATAAAGGTTAGGGACTTATGGGGGAAAACCTTTTGTCAAGGTCTCTTATTTATATTCCACATTCCTGGTAACCATGACCATGCCATCAATTATTGTTTCTCATTTTTTTTTCCTGTGTTATACATACATAAAGCTTAGGGAAGAAAGTTATAATCTTTTGTAAATTCTCTTATTTGCATACCATGTTTATGGTAAGCATGATCAAGGCCTATCTGCGTTTGGGGCATATTAATTGCATTTCTGATAATCCATGATCAAACATATAGATAGTCTATGTAACTTGTAGTGTATGCAGCTAAAATAAGCTTTAACAGGGCCATTATGCTAATGGAAAACTGAATTAATGGGTTGAGATGTGGAAGGATAAATGTGGCACTCACAAGTCACATTAGCATCATCCTCTTAACTTTTCTAAGAAATAAAGAGATTTCTGTTACAGGTAATTGAAATTGGTTAAGGCAGCAAGGTTAAGTCTTAGCTGGACAAGGCAAGTGGACTTATAAAGGTATAATTACCATTCTTGCTTTAATGGCAAAACAAAAGGTTTTTTTTTTGCTTTCAGACCATTTTTGCATTCATCACTTGGATATTGTCAGCTTTTAAGTTCAAACTCAAGAAATATTTCCCTTTACAAACACCATATCTTACATGTCTAAGTTTTTAGGTGCAAGAATGTTGTCTGTTTAGTTTGCAAATGATTTTGTTTTGTAAGCAGGTAGAACTAAAAATGGTTACTAAAGTACTTTCAATGGACTAATCTTGAGTTGTAGGATGTTCCAATGTGATTGCTTGTCCTGCTCTTGCTTAATGTAGATAATAGTTTGTTATCTTGCTGTGAAAATTATGTTACTTTGTTCTGAAGCTTGGGCTGAATAATAATTTAGGTTGATCGCATCCTTTACTCATCAGTTGTTTACCCACACAACTATGGTTTTATCCCAAGAACCATTTGTGAAGACAATGATCCCATGGATGTTCTGGTTCTGATGCAGGTAACAATGCTGCTTCAAAAACTTGTTTTAACATGGTTTTGAATACATTTATGATTCAATTTGGGTATCTGAACCTCCAAGGCAAGAAATAGTGTTGAGAAGTTAAAATGGTTTTGGATGATGTTCAGAGTAGATTAGTTTGATTTAAATAAGTCAATTAGAATCTGCCACTAGCTGTTAGTGGACTAGAACAGTTCTTTGTTGTTTTCAATTATAAGTAACAGTCCCTAAAATGAAGGAGTGTTATCTCTCATTTAGTTATATTTTAGAAATGAGGTAGCATAGTGGTAGCATTTGTAACATATCTGATTGTTTCCAAATTATGATTACCGTTATTTCTAACCCGATTTTTATTGTTTGCAAGGGCAGAAGATCGAGACAAGTATTTGAAAAACAATGATCCTCTAATTCATGGGTGAGGTTGCTGAGGGCAAGGTGTATAAGGGTTTAGGGCAGAGATATTATCAGAATATTTTTTTGGTACGTACTCTATTTTAAAGAACTGGTGTGGTTTAGAACTGATGTGGTCAACAATGGACATTTGGTGTTTGGCATGCTTTTAAGAATTGATTTTTCAAAAGAATAAGTTACTATTCCTTTACTTCCATCTTGGCTGCCCTGTTTTGTGTTGTGATATTCTCTTCTCTACTATCTGTTATCTGACAGCCTTGGGGCCAATGATGCTCTGAAGATATTTGTTTAATTGCTTGAAAGGGATGTGATCTTTTTCGATTGCTTGATGATATGGGTTCTTCCTGGAAATTTGATATAGTCGCGCACACTTAAAATGCTTCTTTTTATCTCCTGGGATTGTGTATAAAATACTACTAATAATATTCATGTGTTTTGTTTAGATACTTTAGTAATGTAAAACATTTTTTCATGTGTAGAAGAAACCAAGTGATGAACTGATCATTTGAACAAAACAATTATGGGAATTAACAGAACCAATCAGATCTTGGTAACAATCCATGAACCTTTGATTTTAAGTTTAGAATGCCACACAAAGGGTTCTCTCTGGTTTTTATGATTTCTTGGTTAATGCAGAGGATGATGTTCCATCAAAGGCAGCCAAGGTGGATGTCCCATCAGCCCAGCTTGTAGGTGGAATGGTGCCGCCTTCTTTAGGTCCAGGATGTCCTCCTCGATCAACCTTGGGCCTAATGCCACCAATGTATGTTTGTTAAAATTGTTGTTCATTTTAATTGTCCTATTATTCATGTTCTATCTATACTATATATAAAGGGAAAGTTTCTGCAGCCTCGAGGGTAACTTTGGAATTCAACAATTCAATGCACTACCATCTAATTTTTAGCATGGACATTTTTGTAAAAATACTCACTATTTCCTAAAGAATCAATTACAGCCGTACATTCCTCAATCACATTTCCCCTCAGCCCTTCCTCCTCCTTTCTTTCTTACGTTTCTTTTTTCTTCTTTTTTCCATTCACAGTCTTTTTGTTTTCCCTTCGTTTCATTTTCAATTGATCGGTTTCGATTTCTCAATAGACAAATAGGGGGCCGCGCAAGAGGGAGGCTCGCGGAGTTCGTTGTTGCTCTGCAATTTTCGCTCCAATTCTTTCTCTCAGCTTAATCAACATTTTGTGAACCGCAAGTGTGAATAATTTGACCTAAACCCATCTTTTTTCTTCAGAGACGGTAGCAAAGAAACGCCCACATGACACTGGAGGGGGCAGGTATTAATGTTGTTTTTCATATCCCAAACCCGCAGTACAATTTTTCTCCTTTTATACCTGTCTTCTGCTTCTTCATCGACCTTAGACTGTTAGATATGTTTCTATCATTGCTCAATAGAGATTTATTCATCATTGTCCATACCTTCTTCATGATTCATGGACTTTTGGCTGAATTACGTGACAATGTCAAGGAAATGGGTAATTAAATGTGATAATAAGTGATATCTACATTTTACAAGGGTTTAAAACGGAACTCAATTTTGGATAAGAAAATGGAGTAGCTTATTAAACCATAGTGTTCTGATAAAAATTTCTGATTTTAAGTTCCAGGTGCAGTGGACTAAATCGATCTGGAAAAAGTTTTTCTACCCTCTTATTTAGTGGAGGCTATATGCATACATCTAAAAGCCAGCTTGGACAAACTTTCCAAGTAAGCTTTATCTCTTTTTCTTCTTACCTATTTGTCTTTGTTCTACTACTGCAATGCCAAACTATTAACTTCTCTTTGTAGATTTTGGGTAAATCCTAATATTTTGATTATGATTACTTTCTAACTGCACATACTTGGGTTTGTGATTATGTATATGTACTGGCATGCTCCCACTACAAGCAAGTTCAAGGCTGGAAATAATCAATCAGTACTTACTTCATTTGGTGAGTTTTATTTCCACCTGGTGGCTCTTTGCCATATTTTGTGGATTTACAGTAGTTTCTATTTAATTCAATTAGGTAACCGAAGGTCACAACATTCTTACTATTTTCTGATTTTTTTTGCATTTTTGTGGTGTTTGTGCAGCTATACTCACCACTTCGACCAACTGTTGACGTAGTAGAAATATTTCTTTGGCTGATGGTTGTTTTTACAATATTGTGTGCGTTATATTGGTCACCGTGGTGGCCCAAAATAGAGGAAAGGCAAAAGTTTGTGCCCTTTACGAGCCATGTCATATACTGCCACCTCTTCATCTCTGATCAACTGGAGTTCATATATCCTCAACTTATTTCTGCAGGGGACTATGAAATCCCAAACACTAAAGACGCACGCATACTCACCACTTTGGCCAACATAATTATTTCTTTGACTGATTGTAGTTTTTACCATATTGTGTGCATCATATTGGTCATCATGGAGGTCCCAAACAATTTTTATGACTTTTACTTCTGCCTTCCTCTTTTATGCATAAATGGGATGAGATTCCTTGCAGCATCAAATTTTCTTTCATCTTATGGCTATGGAAATTTAAATTCAGTCCATATATAGCTTTTGTCTTTATCTTTTGATAAAAAAATACAGTGATGGTTGTATGCAGTTCTGGAACCCCAACTATTTAGATAATTTGTTCTAACTCTTGCATATTGGTATATATGCACTTTAATGTTGTATTTGCAGGTGATAGAATTTCTCAAGTCACTCGAGGTATGACTGTCAAGCTTCTTAGAGAGAATTACATATATCTTAAAGAATTAAGAAATTCGATTTTTTTTTTCTCTTGCTTCCTACTTACCAAAAAAAAATCACTAAGCATTACCTTTATGTCTGTTTAGTTTTTTTCTCAAGTCACTCGAGGTGTGGCTTCTGTTTTCAGCACTATATTTAACCACTTAAACAGGAGTTACTGTTAAAAATAAAGCCACTTAAATTAGAAAAGAAAGGTTTCACATTTACAAAAATGAATGGTCATAAGTTATTATACATTAAGGAGCATTTAGTGTGTTTGGGGCCATCATTATTTGTTATGTAACCACTAAGCATTAGCTTTATGTCTGTTTAGTTTTTTTAATTAAGGTGTTATGTATTGGTTATGAATTACTCTTTAATAAATGGAGTATCATCTCATGTAGCATGTGTAGGATGTGTGGCAAAATCATGTCCTTTCTAGATTCTTGCTGTAGTATATTTAAAAGTAGAGTCATTCAGTTTATTTTAAGCGTTCCTTCTATTATATTTGTTCACAGCATGAGATGCCTTATTATTGCGATGATTTTCATTGTTACTTTAGGACAATGGGAAACAAATTAGTTTATGTGTTTCTTCCTCTCCTTATTATAAGCATTCAAAAGGTGGTCACCAATCGCCATTGGGGGTTAGGGATTGAGGGTAGAGTCTGAACGGTCCCAGGCGCACAAGAGGGAGAGGAGAGATCGGAAAGGATATCAACATGGATGCTTTGTGTGTTTTGTAATGTGTTGATGTTTGATGATCAGTTCCCCATATCAATTTTGTAGATTTGAAATCGAACAATTTGTTTGATTTTTGTGTGCTCGGAATAATAAATTTTGCATAAATAAAGTGGTGGGTTCTGAGATGGATTGAGACTTATATTTATTGATTTATTGGCTATTGCAGTTCTGAATTGGTTAGAACATTACCCTGTGGCATGATGTTTCTTTGAAGAGTTCTCTTAACTTTCTAATGCAAATATATATTCATGGTATTTTTCTTGAATCAGCATCTTTATCCCAGTAATTGTAGACATGTGTTCTGCATAGAGTTTATGATGTGGTTAATAAAAGTAATAATTTTTTCCATTGATTACTCAATCCGAATGTCTTAGAAAATATGACTGAGAGAATTTTTATAATGCCAAAGGTGTGAAGTTCTCCATATCTTTCTCTATTAATCATATTCCTTTCAGCTATATTTAAAGACTTGGTAGTTTCATTTTCATTTTGATCTTATTCCAGGAAACCCAGTTGATAAAGTCAATTTGTATCTGCTAGAGACAAGCAAAGATGGCAGCAGTGGCTATTGTCATAAAAGAAAAGCAAAGAGTGTTCATACTCCCCTTATATTTCTCTGAGCCTGACTAACAATTGTCCTTATACTGGCCTAATGGTGCCTCCTAAGTCCTAACATATTCTTTTTACTCTGCATTCATTCTACATTTGGTTGTCTGAGGAGAACTTATGAATGAAATGGTGCTTTAAGTTGTCTTTTGTTTTGTTTAAAGCTACTATATGTTGATATTTTTGGTTAGTTATTCAATGAGTTATTTTCTCATATTGCATAGATGGCTGCAAATTCAAGAAAACACACATTGGAGGCTTTGGAGAGAACAATTGTTGTTGCTTAAAATTAAATTCTCTTAAAAGAAAAGAAGAGCAAAAAAGCTATAAATATAAGCACGGATATGGCAGGAGTCATTATCAACTCAGATGGGGGTTCCGATGAGTCCTAACCACCTGTCTTGAATGTTTAGAAGCTTACAAAAAGGAGCTCTATATGTATGTTGATTTGGTGTTTCATTCAATCCTATTAACTTCATCGTCCCTGCAATCAAACAAGGAGAAGAAAGATGTTTCTTTTCAAATCTCTATCAATGTATCACCATAAAGTTCTTAAAATCTTTTGATTAATCTATCTTTTGCTTCTATTGGGAAATTTCATGATGGGAAATGAGGAATGTATATATAGTTGTGCTCCTTTTCCGCGTGTATTATTTGGCATTTGTTCATGTTATTTTCACCAAGAAAATTCTGAGATTTGATATTAGGCTTTTGCTTGAATTACCCCTTATCCAAACTAAGAAGTCAAAGGAGATTAAAAAGCATAACATGAGAGAGAGGAACGGAAACCAGTTGGACAAGAACAACCCATTAACTAATACAGTAGAAATTAAAAAGTAAAAGAAAAGAACAGAACAGAAAAAAAAAGAATACAAATTAAAACAGTGAAAGTCTTCTCTTTTTATTTATTTCTTCGTGTGGGGTGAAATAGTTAAAAATGAAATTGTTCCCTCAATTTTTTTTAGGGAATTGACTATTTCATCTTTTGTTAAACAGAAATGTGATAGCTAAATGATAAAATGAAGTCCTAGAAATGTGCTAGAGTTAGTGAGAGAAAGATAGCAACATGATTTGTAGTAATTTGTTGTTAAACTATTTTTTTTAGAGCAAAAGAGATATTATTCATTAATAATCGAAAAAGGAAACAACCCACAAAGACCACAAAGAGGGGAACAACCACCAACCCAACCAAGGATAAAAAACAACCATCCAAAAGAAAAAAGCGCAGCCAACCTAACAACTAAAAGGGGAATTTCCTTTAATAACTTCAGTCAACTCTCGAATGGCATTTTCATCGCTACCAAGGAAGGACATGCTTGCAGACTGAGCAAGACACCAAGCCTTCTTTGCTCGCGTGAAATAAGGGCCCGATGGAGAAGGAAGACTAGGCGGCGTCGGCACATTAGCGATAGTCACACTCTTAGATTTACGAGGACGACCTCTATGCCGCCGAGAACACTCCATTCTGATCAATGCCTCTTTAGTTTTCTTAGGCTGACCACGAGGACGAGGCCTCGGAGAGGAAAAATCAAGAGCGGGATCATCACTAAATGCAGCAGCATCCACCTCAAGGGCATATGTTGAACTTTGATTTAATTTTTTTTATTAAACTTGATTTCTTTTACCTTGGTTTTCTTGAGTACCTTTAATCTTCTATACTGACGTGGGTGTGTTTTTCCAGCTCACGATAGTGTCTTTAACTCTTAATCACCATGCCCTTACTTGATAATTTTCCAAGAACCTGTGAAGATCAAGCATTCCCAGCTTCACTACGAGTCAAAATTGTATTAGTTAGTTAACTTAGGGAGATAGTATCCTTTTGCATGGTTTATATATTTCCATCCAATTTTGCATATTTCAATCCCATCTTCTTCAATAAAGTTGGCCTTCATTTTTTTATCTACTGTCTTTATGGTATAGATAGGTTATAATCTATTTTATTTATTTATTTATTTAGTTATCTAATAATGACTGAATTATGAAAAAAAAATGATTATATAGGCACATGTAATTTTTTTTATGGGTAGCCGAAACTGCTCATATCACAGCCCTTTGAAATTTATAACTAATATATTAACCACAAAATTTTTAATAAACACAATTTAACCACACGTAACAGAAGTAGTGGTAGTGCAAATTTTATTTGATGGTTTCAGTCTTCCCATCCATGTCATGCTATATCCTTCTTCTATTTACCTCAAAATTATTTAATTTTTTTATTATTATTATTTGATTTTTATGAGTTAGGAAATTCTAAAGGGCACACATATGAGGCGCAAGGGCATGTTTTTTTTTTATAGGCATGCATAAGGGCATGTGCTATGCAATGGACTTACTAGAAGACAATAAAGAATACATTGATTTAGTAATAGAAACTTTGAATTGGGGTATACTACAAATGATTTTAAAAGACTTTTTACTACTTTGTTGTTATCATATCATCTTTCAAGGGTAGAATTTGTTTGGTAAAAACTTGAGAGTATTTAAGTGATAATATTGTATAGACAAAGACTTCTTATGCAATGTAGCGATTAGTACATTTTTAATCAATGCTCATAACAAAAGGAAAAAACAAAAAATAAATAAAATAATTGTGCTTTTACAAAATAAAAATATACATATTCATCAAGGAAAATAAACTTACAAATTTATGTTTGCTTATATCTAAAAATAATTTCGTCTTTTTAAATCATAAATTTTCTTTCAATAAACATAAAAAATAGCACAAATTTAGAAAAAATACACACAAGAAACAAAAATGAGCATCCCCGTGCATCGCACGGGTAAAAGTACTAGTATAGCATATAGTGCAAGTGTTAAACTGTTGTATATTTTATTTATTAAACATTGTATGAGTGGCACAAAATCTGCTCACTTACATATGTTTCTGCTGCAGGTATAATCATGCTGTACCTGTGCAGCATGATTATACCTCCAGCTGTTTCCATGCCTCCTCCTGTTCCTTATCCACTACAGCCATTATTTCCGGTGCAGAATATGAGGCCACCACTGCCATCAACTACTTCTTTTATAGTTCAAACTCATATTACTCCTCCTGGATTGCCTACATCTGCACCTTCTTCTTGAGGATCTGAAGAAGCAGCGAAGATGATGGGCGATTTCGTCATTGAATTCTGGCCAAGCGTCGGATCACGTCAGGTAGCAGGTTCGTTTTGTATTTAAAGTCATCACTTTCCCAATAAAATCCTACAGTTGATTGATCTTGCAAATAGTTAGTCTATTCATTAATGCCCAACTACTGTTAGAGTAATAGCTTTCTTCCTCTCATATCTCTATAAATACTGCTATTGTTTGTCTTTTCTTCACATTCTGCAACTTCCTTTGTTCTTGAATTCCTGATTCAGGATTCGTGATCCACTTTGTGGAGTTTTACCTTTGCCTTATCTTTGATCAGTTTTACTCATTTACTCATGTTTGTCATTGATGACCCTGTGAATACCCTCTGCAGTTTATGTCCTGACAAAGATACATGGAAGATCAAGGTTCGTTTTCTTCATCGATGCAGAGGTTAATTTTTTTTTCCTGTTATTACTTTATAGTTATTGTTCTGCAATTTCTACATTTACTTATCATTTATTGGAAATTTGTTTTAGTTGTAATAGGGTGTGAAAAATGAGGCTTCAATCTTTAAGGTGACCCCTGGGATCTTTCTTCTCAATTTTTTTTCTTTTTTGAGTATTATTTGTAGCCTTCATTGCTCTTCTTTACTCTGATCATAGTAATGATGCACTCCATGTGTTCACTCAAATTCTTAAACTGAATTTTGACTTCCATCATATGATTTTACTGTGGAATTGCTTTTGGGGAGTTTGTGAATGAAAATATAAAGGCACTGTTCTTGATTGTGTTTTGCATTTTACAGAAAAAAAATTCCTTTAGTCAAATCCTTCATTTCTGAATTAATTTTTTAGATAGTAGCTGAGGGTTTTCTTTCTTATTTCCTCTCCTTTGATTTTTGGTTATGGGTTGCCGTTGAATTTCTTACCTTTCTATTTCTATTTTCTCTTTTTTTTCTTAGTTTTGTTTCCTGGGTTTTGGTTTATGCGAAGTTATTAGCTTAAGAAAAAAGATTATTCCCAAATTATATCATTGAGTAGCTCTTATTTGTGAGTTGTGACTGATAAGAGCCAAGTGGAGAAAATAGCTTACTTTTTTGTTACTTAAGTTAAAATGATGGTGCCTTAAAAGTATTCCTATTTGTAACTCTACCTGATTAGTTTCCCCTCAGGGACATTCACCACTAAGCTCACTAGGACCTCTCAATAGTGACACCCTCAAGACTCCTTTGACAATGATCTAAGAAGTTGCAGAGAAAATTGAGGGTGATACTAGCCCAAGTCGCTCTCTGGTCGGGCCTGCAAGTAAGACACAGCGTGCTGCCTAAGAGCACAAATGAGTCCAGGATCAAGCGAAATTTTGATGTATTTGAGTTGTCTTTTCCTAAAGGCCTGATGGCCAAGTTCTCTGGTGTTAAGCAAGCAAGTAGAGAGTTACTTAGCTTAATTTAGTTTTTCTTATTTTTCTTAATATTTATTTGCTCTACACTATTTCTTGAGGCCTGACCATATAATTGTGAAAATGTGATATTAATGCTAGAGATACTAAAAAAACTTCATTAATGCTAGAGATACTTGAAGCTCGCATGTTTTATGATATTTGGTTATGTTCCCCTATCTATCTACTACTTCTTATTGGTCTGTTTTCAAATTACTATTCATAAGAGACCATTTTTTTTCCAGGACTCATTTCTGGGCTCCGCCAGTACTAGACAACTACATCCCATTCACTTTAGTACTTTACCTCATTTTTAGGGTGGCCAATCACTTAACTACTTCACCCCATTTTTAGGGATTTCCTCGGATCTCTGGTACGAACGTGAACTCCAGCCAACACTGCAAAGTTATTCTGAATCTCATTATTTTTCTCTCAGTTTCCTTCCTTTGTCATTCTTGTAGGGAAAGCATATGAGACTATGGGCAAGGCATCCACAGTTGTGGCAGTGAACTGCTGAAAGAGGATGAGGTTATAGCGTCATGGTCACTTGTGTGGGGAGGAAAATCCCAATATAGTGAGACAGTGGGAAACAACTTTATAGCAGGCTATTTTAGATTTTATGAGGTATTCTCTTTTTTCTTTTATTCATCAACAACTTTTCTCTTGATTTAGACTATTTTAGAAGGCGTTTTTAATTTCACTGGTTCTAATTCTTGTGCTGTCTAAAAGATTTCCCTATGCTTCCCCTTTTATCCATCTATATTGGAGAAAAATGAATTTGCAGCTGTTTGTTAATATATATTGGGTAATGTATCCATGTAGCAATTTAACTTGCTATTATTGCAACCAGTTTCAATTATCTGTTGGCATCTCCAATTAACAGTTTGGTTGAGTGGATCTGTTTTGCTCTTTCCTCACTTATGCTTGATGACAAGTGAATTTGATTTGTAACCTTTCATGTTATATGTTTGAGGGTTATTTTTAGTCAAATTAGTAATTAAAATATATATAACATCATTTATTTTAGTTCATGGAAAATGTAAACCATGTTAAAGGTTGTGTTTTGTCCATCAAATCAGCTCCTGAATTTGAACTTCACCAATCTAATTAGTCCTGGAGTAATTGATACTAGGACTAACATAATATGATTTTTATTGTTTAGCCTTAATTTTAATTGTTCAGGAATTATTACAACTTATGTTATAGTTTTGCAGTGATTGGCGAAGTACCTACCATTTGTCCTGTCGTCACAATGAGAGCACGATCAGAAAGAGGTGTTGTTTGGGTATTATTTTGGATGACCAGTGATGCAGAATTTCGTCACCATGTCATGTGCTTCTCCAATCGATTTTCAAAGTGCTTGAAATTTCATCACAGAGGTGTACGATGTTGTAGTTGGCTGTTCAGTAGCTTATGTTTCAGTTTGAACTTGAAGTTGATCGCCAACTTTTTTTTTGGTCCTGTCTAGCGGGCAATGTTTAGATGAAGTTGTTTTTGTTGCTCACTTTTATGATATCATGTTTATGTTGGATCTTTGTTAGTTTGCTAACTAGCATTTGTGGGTGATATCTTTTTGAATTATTATGTATCCAGTGTCATGTAATGTTCTTATCATCACTGTGACGAATGATTGTGTTATTTATTTATTTATTGTGGTGCTTATTGTATAAATAATTTGTTATTCCTTTGTAGTTCTATAATTGTTTACTGGTTCCAAACAAAAGTTCTAGAATTTTTTTTTAAATATTGTCTTTATTTGGAAGCTCATTTTAGTTGTTTCCACGATGGTCGAATAAACAGGTAATAATAACAAATATGTTTATGGTGGAGTTTTATTAACCAGGTTGTTATAGATAAATATATGTTATTATTTATAGTTTTTCTCTTCTTATTTTGGACGAAGTTATCTTTCTGAAAGCATTATCGTAATTCACCTCATTCAGTAGATTTTCAATTTAATCCTTTTGTATTAATTTAACCTCTTAAAATGAGATTGGTTGGAGCAATATTTTGTTCTTCTAATCACTTTTAAGTATATTTTTGATTCACTTTGAAGATTGAAATATATTTCCTATTATATGTCTTTTTTTTTTGGTACATCGGAAAACAATTATATGTCTTAGTATTTTAGAGTTGATATTATTTAACATTGGAGTTCAAATTTAAAGTGAAAGTTAGGGTTTTTTGTGAATGTTAGCCGAAGTACTAGGACTAATTTCGCGTAGGGGATGGGAGGGGTTAAGTGTGAAGGGGACAGGGTTCGAAACTTGTGGATGTGAGTAAGTTATTTGTAAAGCTAGGCTATCATTTGAAGTTATTAGATTTAAATAGTTCAACTATTATTTTTAAGTATATTTTTGATTCACTTTGAAGATTGGAATATATTTTCTATTATATGTCTTAGTATTTTAGAGTTGATATTATTTAGCTTTGGAGTTCAAATTTAAAGTGAGAGTTAAGGTTTTTTGTGAATGTTAACCGAAGTGATAAGACTAATTTCGCGTAGGGGACGGGAAGGGTTAAGTGTGAAGGGGACAGGGTACGAAACTTGTGGATGTGAGTAAGTTATTTGTAAAGCTAGGCTATCATTTGAACTTATTAGATTGAAATAGTTCAACTATTATTTTTAAGTATATTTTTAATTCACATTGAAGATTGGAATATATTTCCTATTATATGTCTTAGTATTTTAGAGTTGATATTATTTAGCCTTGGAGTTCAAATTTGAAGTGAAAGTTAGGGTTTTTTGTGAATGTTAACCGAAGTGATAGGACTAATTTCGCGTAGGGGATGAGAATTGTTAAGTTTGAAGGGGACAGGGTTCGAAGCTTATGGATGTGAGTAAGTTATTTGTAAAGCTAAGCTATCATTTGAACTTACTAGATTTAAATAGTTCAACTATCAATTTTAAGTATATTTTTGATTCACTTTAAAGATTGGAATATATTTCCTATTATATGTCTTAGTATTTTAGAGTTTATATTATTTAGATTTGGAGTTCAAATTTGAGGTGAAAGTTAGGGTTTTTTTTGTGAATGTTAGCTGAAGTGATAGGACTAATTTTACGTTGGGGACGGGAAGGGTTAAGTGTGAAGGGGACAAGGTTCAAAGCTTGTGGATGTGAGTAAGTTATTTGTAAAGTTAGGCTATCATTTGAACTTATTAGATTGGCTTAAATATGTTGGAAGTCCCTCTAAATTAGGGGTTTGAACTGGGGAAAAAGGATTTGCAGTCCCCCGCCTTACCACTCGGGCATGCCGCCAAAACGATAAAAAAATAGAAAAAACAAACGTCCTTTGGTTAAGGCCTCTACAATTTTTTTTTGGTGGAATAAGCCTCTAATGTGAAAATAATATATGGTGATAAGCTCCTGCCGTGAGGTTCCATTATATTTCTGATGATTCTGCAAACGGCGCTGACGTGGATTATATTTTGTGAAAATTATTCAATTAAAGAGGGTTGAAAAAAATAAAAACCCAAAGTAAAAAACTCAAGTATGTTTTGGGATTTTACTTGGGTTTTTTGCTTTTGGTTTTTATTTCTTTTATTTTTTTAACTCTAATTTACTTACGTGACACCCTCTTTAATTGAATAATTTTCACAAAATATAATCCACGTCAACGTCGTTTGCAGAATCATTAGAAATTAAACAGAACCTCACGACAAGGGCTTATCACTATATATTATTTTCACATTAGGGGCTTATTCCACCCAAAAAAATTTGTACGGGCCTTAACCAAAGGACCCCTATTTTAGGGGGACCTCCAACATATTTAAGCCTATTAGATTTAAATAGTTCAACAATTATTTTTAAATATATTTTTTATTCACTTTGAAGATTGGAATATATTTCCTATTATATGTCTTAGTATTTTAGAGTTGATATTATTTAGCTTTGGAGTTGAAATTTGAAGTGAAAGTTAGGATTTTTTGTGAATGTTAGCCGAAGTGATAGGACTAATTTCGCGTAGGGGATGAGAAGGGTTAAGTGTGAAGGGGACAGGGTTCGAAACTTGTGGATGTGAGTAAGTTATTTGTAAAGCTAGGCTATCATTTGAAGTTATTAGATTTAAATAGTTCAACTATTATTTTTAAGTACATTTTTGATTCACTTTGAAGATTGGAATATATTTTCTATTATATGTCTTAGTATTTTAGAGTTGATATTATTTAGCTTTGTTGTTCAAATTTGAGGTGAAAGTTAGGGTCTTTTGTGAATGTTAGCCGAAGTGATAGGACTAATTTCGCGTACGGGACGGGAAGGGTTAAGTGTGAAGGGGACAGGGTACGAAACTTGTGGATGTGAGTAAGTTATTTGTAAAGCTAGGCTATCATTTGAACTTATTAGATTGAAATAGTTCAACTATTGTTTTTAAGTATATTTTTAATTCACATTGAAGATTGGAATATATTTCCTATTATATGTCTTAGTATTTTAGAGTTGATATTATTTAGCTTTGGAGTTCAAATTTGAAGTGAAAGTTAGGGTTTTTTGTGAATGTTAGCCGAAGTGATAGGACTAATTTCGCGTACGGGACGGGAAGGGTTAAGTGTGAAGGGGACAGGGTACGAAACTTGTGGATGTGAGTAAGTTATTTGTAAAGCTAGGCTATCATTTGAACTTATTAGATTGAAATAGTTCAACTATTGTTTTTAAGTATATTTTTAATTCACATTGAAGATTGGAATATATTTCCTATTATATGTCTTAGTATTTTAGAGTTGATATTATTTAGCTTTGGAGTTCAAATTTGAAGTGAAAGTTAGGGTTTTTTGTGAATGTTAGCCGAAGTGATAGGACTAATTTCGCGTAGGGGATGAGAATGGTTAAGTTTGAAGGGGACAGGGTTCGAAGCTTGTGGATGTGAGTAAGTTATTTGTAAAGCTTGTCTATCATTTGAACTTATTAGATTTAAATAGTTCAACTATTATTTTTAAGTATATTTTTGATTCACTTTGAAGATTGGAATATATTTCCTATTATATGTCTTAGTATTTTAGAGTTGATATTATTTAGCTTTGGAGTTCAAATTTGAAGTGAAAGTTAGGATTTTTTGTGAATGTTAGCATAAGTGATAGGACTAATTTCGCGTAGGGGTTGGGAAGGGTTAAGTGTGAAGGGGACAGGGGACAGGGTTCGAAGCTTGTGGATGAATTATGTATTAACATTATTTGATAACTAGGATATTTCTAACAAAAAAGTAAGATAATTGTTTTACTTGAATGTTGTGATAGTCCACTTATTTCATGTGGATTGAGTGAGACATGATTTTTTTCATTTGTCCTAATTGTGTAGAGTTTTTTTTATGAAACTTATGTTATTTTTCTTTTTTTTGGGTAAGTATGTTAATTTTTTGTTTGGCTAACTAGAAATTAGCTCTGCGGGCCAATTGATTTTCTGAAACTCTGGGCTGCTCAATATTTTTTGTTGAATGAGGAAATTTAATTTTTTGTTAAATGTTTGGGCAGGTCTATGATTTTTTTTTTCTTTTCCCAGGGACGTGAATTTGTCATAATAAAATTAATTTTCTTATTCTCGCCCTTTTAGTTGGGATTCACTTTCTCTCCTTCCCTTTTCAGCCTTCCATTGTTTTTTATCTGAGCTTTGTTTCGTTTCCTGTTCAACAATAGACAAACTTGTGTTCGTCCCACTTTGTGCAGCAGTTAGGATTCGCGTCAGCGTCGTTGCTCCTGCTAATTGCCGAACATGGAGAAGAGACGTTCAACTCTATCTCTTTGTATATCTTCTATCATGTGACAAGTAAGTAATTGACAAATTTAATTTTCTAATCTATTCTTCTTTGTGCATCCAGGTAAGATATTTACTTATTTGACTTATTAATACATATAATGTACTAATTAGTAATACAAAATAATAGTAATCATGATTTTCATGTACCCACACTCCTCTCAGAGGTAACCATACTTGGAAGTAGATTAAAATAATTTGTTTACTTGATCATCATTTGTTTACATGACTAGCGTGTGAGACAATTTTCTTGTGTAACTAGGTCAATTGCTTGAGTCAGTTTGTACAATAAGGAAATTAATACTTTCTGTGTTTTTCTGATATGTATTTGACACTGAAATTTCTTTATGAATATATGTATATTGTTGACCATACCCTGTTGTGAAAAGATTTTCATCATTTTCACTATGAGGCTTCGTATATTTATAACAGAAACTTTAACATTGTAATTGTATTCAAGTTATTTTGACAAATATAAATGAAAATACAACTTTTGTTATACATATTTATGTTTATAATTAGTCGTTGATGCCTATTTTTCGGTTAAGTCATATTTTGTGTTGTGATTAGTAAATGTTATAATAATTGGTATGTGATTTAAATAGATGGAGTTAAATAAATTGATTGAATAAATATGATAAATTGAAGAACTGCTCGTCCGTGCATCTCACGGAGACGAGCTAAAATCCTAGTTATTATTATAATTCTCTTCTAAATCTAAGTAGATAAATAAATAAATAAAAAGAAGAAAAATATAAAATAGTCACGTAAGTGACAAAGTTATAATAAGGGACCAATTCTGTTGTTTGTGTGGAGAATAGAAAATGAAAAGAAAAAAAAAAATAAGAGGGAAGAAAGTAACAACTTGAGTTTACGTATATATATATTATACATAATTTAACACTTTATCCTTGATCACTTAAACTTGCTCAAAGTGATCTTAAATTATATCATAGAGTCCCTAATCATTTTTAGGATAATAATTTATCTTTCTAATATTTTTCTCTTAACTCCACGAGTTAAATTCTAAACTATATCCATATATTGGCCCTCAACATAACTATATCATATTATATGTTTTCAATTTTCTTATATCTCATCTAATCTGTAACAGAGAACCACGTTCTCTATAATTTCTCAAGCATGACACACCAATTGAAGTGATGAATCAATTGCTAATCTCTTGAAAATCTTACACGTCCAACTTACTTTCCACCACCAGCTTTATGACTAAGGATAGCAAGGAAGAATCTAAGCATGGCACCTCATGCTTTCTTGCATGATTCATTCATATCCTTCCAACTCATGCTTGCTGCATGTTGGACGTGGCACTCAGTGGCTATATTCCTTCACACTTAAGTTTTGATGGAAGCTTATATATATACCAACGCGAATGATTTGGAAAAAGGAATACACAGAAGCAATTTAAGATACACAAAAAAGGATATAAACACACTTGTTTTGTGTCATTAGTTTTTAGTGAAAATTCTTGAGTGGTTGTTTTGAATGTGAGGAGATTCTTGTGTTTTGGAGCGGAAGCTAGGATCTTGAAGCTTAGCATTTTTGAAAAAAACGATTAATTTTCTAAGGATACGAAGTACGATAACGCGTTCGTGTCAGAACTAAAGAATGGAAGGAAAGCTAGCCGGTACGAGGAGCGATGACGTGGTTGGATCGAAGTCGCAACTTAGGAAAGAATGTGGCTAAGGTAAGGGTAACTCAGTATAGAAGTGTCCTTGAGTCTGCATGCTTTATTCGCACTGCTTGCGTTTGAGATGAATGTGTTTATTTTGATTGGCGTTTGATTGAGATATTGGTATGCTTGCAATGTTGTATACTTGCTTATGTTGAATGTTTGTTGAGGCTTAGGCCATTGTTCGTTTCTTAATGTTGAATTGATGAGTTAATGTGCATAATTGAATTCATCTATGCTCGTTGAAAATATGAATAACATGTGGTTACTTTGAATGGATTATTGGTTTGGGAATGATTGTTGACTGACTTGGCATATAGGGAAAATGGCAATGAGGTGGGTATGGTCCCGCGTGATTGTCCCGTCTTTCGAGCGTTATAAAGTGGCAATGAGGTGGGTATGGTCCCGCGTCATTGTCCCGACTTTCGAGGCGTTACAAAGTGGCGATGTGGTGGATATTGTCCCAAGTGATCGTCCTATCTTTCGAGATGTCCTAAAGTGGCAATGTGGTGGTGATTGTCCCACGTGATTGTCCCGTCTTTCATGGGCGTTATTAAGTGACATTCAGGAGTTTTCGTTCTCCGTCTGTCCCGTCTTTCATGGGCGCTATTAATTGGTAGTTCAGGGGAGTCTGTTCCTCACTCTGACCCGTCTTGCAAGACATTATTGATCGATCCATTTTGGTAGCAGCATATAGCCGCATTTAAGGCACTAACATCTGATGTTATGTTGTTCGATGATTCGTTAATTAACCTGATATAAGTTGTTAGTTCATTTATCATGTTTTGAATTTGAATAACACGTTTTTCTCTTTTATGTGAAGTATTTGCATGGAGTTAACCCTTTCTGTTTGCTACTTGTTGTTTGGGCGCTTAACGCTATTAGGCGATGGAGAGCCTCCGATGGAGCTTAACCATTGTACGATTCAGAGATGAGAACTTGAAGAATACTGGAAGACTCGAAGAGTAGAGTCGGGTGTAAGGCTAGAGCCTTGGGTTAGAGAGCTTACCATTATCAATTAAAGCTTGCATAGAGATTTTATGGATTTATGTTTGAGGTTTCAGGTAGGTTCCGATACGTTGCTTTCCTGCGTTTCCCTGATGTGGAAATTGTAGGGAGTATGTCGGATTTGTGATGTCTTTGCATAATGGGTTCTTTGTTGAATCTGATTTTTTCTAGGGTTTGTAGGATGTGTTTCTTTCGTCCTTACCTTCGGGTACTTGCCTTGTTAAAGGCTAGATGTAATTTGATTACAGTTGGGAGTAGGCATGACATGTTTTGGAAATACTTTGAGAAGAAAAAAATAATACTCGTGTTTATAAATCCTTTTGAAAAACATTGCATATTTATTTTAGCAGGTTACTAAGGTGACCCCCGAAAGTCGGAGCGTTACACATCCCCGCCGCAGAATGTGACAATCGTTTTCAAAGATCACACCTCAAAAGCTCAACTCCAATGATAATAAATCATCACGAAACACAACTGTTGTGGCAAGAACCAGTCCAGCGTGATTCTGTGCTACAAATTAAATCCAAACCCAGCTCCTATACTCACCTTGAAGGAGGCATCAAAGCTTACCTTCATTGCTCCTTGACCCAGTGGCTATGTCACCTTTCCTAGTTTGCCTCACCTCCCCTTCTGAACCCCTCGCCAAGCTCAAGTACCGGTGAATCTGCCATACTTGCATCAGGAAGAAAATTTTGATGGACTTCCTCCAACACGCGATCAGGTGGCACCAACACTTCATTAAAAACAGCCTTGTTCCTTCGATTCAATAGCGCCCAAGCTATAGCAAAAATCACGTTCAAGCTCCCACCATCCAGCTAGCCATTCACACCAATCAACCTCCCCCTTAGGAGCACGAATGGAAAGAGGAGATGCAAACCATATTTACCTCGCCATGGGAACCCTAACAACATATGATCAACAGTTTTCGGTGCCGCCATACATAATGGGCACACAACATCAAGTTGCACCCCCTTTTTGCCAGATTCCCACGCACCGGGAGAACATCTTTGCATACTCTTCAAGCCAGATATTTTCACTTGGGTAGCGCATTTGTAGATCAAATACTATTCCACTTGATCACCATCCCCGAAGAAGATGAAGGGAGGTCTCTTCCCCTCTTGCCCATGAGTCATTGATAACATGATTTTACTAAGTACTCACCATCTAGGGTGTGAGGCCAAAGCAATTTATCCTTTGGACGCCGAACGAAGAGTGGAATTTGCAATATACCTTGTGCCTCAGATTTCGCAAATAAAGAAAAAATTAGTTCCTAATTCCACTAACTTGTATCACTCCTTATAAGTTGAGCCACCTGCACAACATTTGTTGACGAGGCACCAGTGTCTTGGACCTTATAACTACTCAATGTTGGCACCCATTGATCTTTCCATATTGAAATTTTGGTTCACGCAGGATATATGTCAAACATTATGATCAGGACAACGCGTATAACATACAAGAGATAAATCACAACAGCAACATAGTAAAAACAGTAAAGAAATAAAGGACACAAAGAATTGGTAACCTTGTTCGGTACAACTTCACCTACATCTGGGGGACTTCTACGCGAGAAAGGAAATCAACTCTCAATAGTATTGGTACACTCGGTCTTAGATGAACAAACCTTATTCAAAGCCTTCCTACGTAATAATACTCGTGTCTTTCTGCTTAGTACTCCCCCTTAAGCATGAGACCTCACTCACTTTCTCTCTATCACTAACTATAGTGACTGAAACAATAACAACAAGAGATTGAAGAGATTACAACTCAACTAAACAAATCATCTCTATGCCTAATGATTAACAATGGAGGCAGTAGAGTGGTGTACAAAAAACACAATAAGGACTCACAAGACACAATCCTAATAACACAATGATATGATGATGAATCCATACACAACAACTAAGGTTGAAACTTCTTAAATAGTCGTTCTTCAGGTCTTTGTCTTCAATGGGCTTGAACGAGCACATAATCCATAACATAAATATGAAACAAATCTTTAGCAAAGATTTGATCCCATAAATATTTTCTCATCAAGATAAAATAGAAACAAATCTCTTTTTACCAGATTTGATCACAATAAAACAATCACCACAGATACGCTGAAGAGCTACACAAACTACACCTTGAGGCCCACGACAAACAAATCAAATCTTATAGAAAACCCATGGAATATTTCACAGCACCGTGAAACATACATGACAGACATCATGTTAGAACATCTTGTCCAACATCTTGTTTTAGCTAAGTGCGGCCAATCAACCGTGAAAAGAACAACAATCTCCCCCTTTGTCAAATTTTGGCTAAAACAACTTGTGAGCACACTGGTGGAGAAAATCTTCACTAGCAACTACTAGTTGCACATCAGAGACACAACATAACCAGCAGTGGATACATGAGATACATAAGATCACATCCATCTAATCTATAAGGCTCAAACATAAACCAGAACATCCACTAGCACACTTATACCATAACACATACCGGAAACATACTACTCATATCAATAGAAATAACCAGTCATAAAAACTCCACAGCTACATAACAACAACTACTACTCCCCCTTGTTAGCAGAATTTGACAAAGGTATCCAGTGAGGGACGAATAAAAATCAAGACACATAAGAGGTTCCAAAAGACACATAAGAGCTCAGAAACTGTCGCTTGCATCACTGTCTTCAAGTTCAACATATGTTTCATCTTCACTGCCAGCATTTGTCCCTTCTATACCAGTATCCTCATCATTCTCTTCAAACACAACAACCTGACTTTTCCCAAAATACTAAGCATTTTGAGGGTTGAGATTTATCCTAAGGAATCCACATGTAGCAGTTGTCTTTTGATCTTGCACCTTTCATCAAAACTTCTCCATTGTTGCTTGTAACCTTCCATTCCATTTTGTTGAATGACACGTTTAGATATAAATCACACAGTTGACTTATACTTATCAGGTTGGCAGTTAACCCTTCTACCAGAAAAACATCATCTAGACATGGAGGCCCTGAACAAACCAATTTGCCCATGCCCTTGATTCTTCCTTTAGATCCATCACCAAAAGCAGCATAATTGCTGGAGACAGATTTTAAATCATCAAGAAAGTTCTTTACTCATGTCATATGCTTGGAGCATCCACTATCAAAATACCAATCTTCTCTTGAGGAAAATCTAAGAGATGTGTGAGGTATAAGAGCAGAGACAATACCTCTTGGTTTCCATTATTTCCTTGCTTGAACAATCTGTGAATTGGTCCTTGGTTGATCATGTCGCTGAGGAAATTCATACAATCTGTAACAGTAGGGCCTTATATAACCATATTTCCCACAATAATGTCATCTCCAGGTTGAGTTCTTAGAGTATCTGAATTGGGGGTACACATGCTGATTAACATGTTGGGACTTGTGGTTCGACATCAGAAAATCAGTTTGCCTTTCTGAAGGAACAAATTTTTGTGTGACAGCTTTGGTTTCTTTTGTTGTAGTTCCATAATCAAATCCTATTCTCTTCATATCCTTGGGCGCTTTTTCCACTTCCAGTATCTCATCCAACACATTAGAGTTATTGTTCAACATACGAATAGACTTAGCAATACCTTTAAGCTTTGAGTTCAACTAGGTTACTTCCTCATGCAGGTTGATGTTAGTGATCTGAAGTTTATCTTTTTTGGCAAGTAAATCATTGACAGTTTTCTTCAAATTTTCTCCAGGCTTGCATGCTTCTTCCCACTTGATGTACAATAGCTTGTAAGTCTTAGGTAGCTCTTCTTCTAAGATATCTTCATCGCTAGACTCATTAGCAAAATTACATTTTCCAGTGAATCTCATTACTTGGTTTGTTGTTTCATCTTCTTTAGAATCTTCATCAGACCAAGTGATCATCGTCCCATTTCCTTGTCTCTTTAAAAACGTTGGACATTCTGCTTCGATGTGACCATAGCTTTCACACTCATGACACTGTATTCCTCTACCTTTGTTTGATTTTTCTTCATAAGGCTCTTGCATTGGAAACCAATGGTCTTGAAATTGTCAGACAGTTTGTCCATGACATTTGTCCTTGACATTTTGTCAAATCTTTACAAAGCTTTGTTAAACTTTCTACCAAGAACTGCTATAGCTTCTGAAATACTTTAACCAGTATCCTTCTCACTCTGATCTTCATCTTCTTTCATGTTGGATACAAAAGCTACACTTTTATTCTTCTTATCAGATCTATCATTGAGAGTCATTTCAAAGGTTTATAAGGACCCATTGAGTTCATTAACCTTAATGTTGCTAATGTCTTAAGCTTCTTCAATGACAGTAACTTTCATATCAAACTTCTTTGGTAAAGACCTGAGGATTTTTCTTGCCAGCTTTTCTTCAGACATTTGTTCTTCTAACGTAAAGGATGTGTTGGCTAGATCACGCAAGCGCATGTGAAAGTCGGAGATAGATTCATATTCCTTCATTCTAATGTTTTCAAACTGGGTTGTGAGCAACTGAAGTCTTGACATGCGAACTCTTGATGTGCCTTGTAACACCCCATTTTCCGATTAGTAGAATATTTATTAATTTATTTTAATTATTATTAGGTTAAATAATTATTTGAATAAATAGGTGATTTTACTATATAATAAGGTGATTATGAGATTTTATTATATAATAAGGTGATTAAGTGATTTTATTAGATAATTAAGTGAGTAGTTGGGAGTGGGGCCCATTATAAGACTATTTTAGGGTTAGGAGTGAAATAGAAAGAGAGAAATCAGAATTTGAGAATTGGAGGAGTTAGCATAGCAGAAGAAAAGAAGCGTGAAAGAGAGAAAGGGAGAAAAGAGAAGAAAACCTAGAATTTGATCTTCAAGAGGTACCGAGGATAGTAGAGCTTCTCGCGAGGGTTAGTTGGAGGAGCTAGTCTTTGATTTATGGTTTAGTTAGGGGAGGCATGATCTGTTATGTAACACCGGGGAAACGCTTAGTTTTTACCTTGATGTTAAGAGCTATTTTGTGAACCCTCTTTATTTATTCTTGGATTATGTTTAATTTTGGAGTTGAAAAATAAATCCGTTGTGCTATGCATATGATGTTATGACACTAAAGTTTGGAATTTATATATTTATTATGAGCATGACAGGTGTTTTAATTTATGGTTTTGGAGAATAAGTGTGATACCCTCTATGTTATGCATTTTACTCTGATTTAAGCTATAATATTTATGCGGGGTTTAGAGGGTGTTACATGCCTTCATAAGCAGTCTTGAGAATCTCTCAGGCCTCCTTAGCCACAATACATGTGTTGATTAGCCTAAACATATTCTTGTCTACCCCATTGAAAAAACATTCAAGGCTTTGAAATTTTCAAGGGCTTCTACATCTTCTTCTTTCGTCCACTCTTCTTCGGGCTTCAATTCAGTTGTCAATGTTCCTTCTTTAGATACTTCCACAGGTTGTTTCCAACCTTTGACTATTGCTTTCCATGTTTTGTTATCCATAGATTTAAGAAGAAAAAAAAAACGTACGAACCATCGAATAATCATAGTTGGTACCATCCAATAATGGTGGCCTATAGAGTGATCATCCTTTCTTAGTGTTGTCCAGGAGAACATAATATATTTTCCCTGGAGCTCACCCAAACAGAACATGGTGTCTACTCTGATGCCAATTGAAAATCTAGTTCACGCAAGACAGATGTCAAACACTATGTCCAGGACAACGCGTATAACATGCAAGAGATAAAGCACAACAACAACACATTAAGAATAGTAAAGCAATAAAGAAGGACACAAAGAATTGGTAACCCAGTTCGGTGCAACGTCACCTACATCTGGGGGGCTTCCACCCGAGAAAGGAAATCCACTCTCAATAGTATTGGTACACCCGGTCTTAGATGAACAAACTTTGTTCAAAGCCTTCAAACCTAATACTACTTGTGTCTTTCTACTTAGTACTTCCCCTAAGTATGAGACCCCTCTCACTTTCTCTCAATCACTAACCATAGTGACTAAAACAATAACAACAAGAGATTGAAGAGATAATAACTCAACTAAACAAATCATCTCTATGCCTAATGATTATCAATGCAGGCAGTAGAGTGGTGTACAAAAAACACAATAAGGACTCACAAGACACAACCCTAATAACACAATGATATGATGATGAATCAACACACAATAGCTAGGGTTGAAACTTCTTAAATAGTCGTTCTTCAGGGCCTTTGTCTTCAATGGGCTTGAACGAGCACAAAGTCCATAACATAAATATGAAACAAATCTTTTGCAAGGATTTTATCCCATAAATATTTTCCACAAGGTAAAATTGAAACAAATCTCTTTTTACCAGATTTGATCACAATAAAACAATCGCCACATATACGCTGAAGAGCTACACAGACTACACCTTGAGGCCCACAAAAAAGAAATCAAATCTTCTAGAAAACACATCAAATATTTCACAGCACCGTGAAACACACATGACAGACATCATGTTAGAACATCTTGTCCAACATCTTGTTTTAGCTAAGTGCGGCCAATCAACCATGAATAGAACAACACTAGCTACCACGATGATTTATTGCTTGATGCATGATTTGACAATCGATGTCGCTCGCCTTATCTATTAGTCTATCTATGGTTTGTTTAATTTGAGAAAGTCAATAGATCGGTTGAGATTACCCAACCCGATTACTAGATTGGTGCAAGATCAATGGGGTGATAATGTCATAGAGAGGGGCGTTCCATTTTGGCCCGTTATTGATCAGAAGTGGGTGCACAAGATGGTTAGAGAGGTGAATCAGTATCTACAGGAGTTGGTGAGACGACCACCCAAAGTACAAGCACGAGTTGTCGCACCTAACGCACAAGTTGATGCAGCTGCAGAAGTTGATGGAGCTGCACGAGTTGTTGAGTCTTCGACCATTGTGGAAGAGGCCCTTGGGCGTGTTTTTGTACGGTTGGATGCCCTCCACCATGATCTGGGTCTTCTCAGGTATCATGGAGGTTATTCTGATCCATCCTACCGTGGTCCTTTACCTTACACAGGTTTAGAGTGGAGACTTATGGATTTGAGCTTGGATGTTCCTAGCCAAAGTAGCGGTGTAAGAATCTCAGGGGGAGTTGTTGATGATCCTATGGAGTGATGGTGACTAGTTTTTTCTTTTTATTCTTTTCTTAGATAGATTTTTTTGGTTTTCTGTTGCATCTGCATATAGTTAGTAAATGTTTTGTGTTTGTTGTCTGAACCCTTGGTCATTCTTTTTGTACTTAACTTCTCAAGTAGTTTCAACTCTCAATCCATGTCTTGTTTTTTTTTTTTATGAAAGTTGTGATACACATGTGTTGTTAATTAATGTATTCGGATATGGCATGCTATAGAGTGCAGTGAGTGAATTTTGGGACTGATGATTATTTTCAATATATAGAGTTGATAGGAGTTCACTGAGGTTCATCTTTTTACCCCTTGTTTATGCCGAGTGCTGAGTGATCTCATATAATTCCTGACTTGCTTGCACTTACTTGGCTTTAAAATTATAAAAATATTTGTGAATATGTTCCCTCTCTCTCTCCTAGTGTGCATTGAAAATGAAGCAATGTGCTTAAAAGATGGAAAAATGAAAAGAAAAAAAAATAAATAAAAAATAAAAAATAAAAAATAAAAAATAAAAAATAAAAAATAAAAAATAAAAAATAAAAAATAAAAAATAAAAAAGAAACAAAGTTTGCAAAGTAAAAGTGAGGAGATGATAGAAAGAACCTTGAGTGCTTTAAATGAATGCTCGGAATTGAAAGAAAAAAATAGATCACTTAACTCTCTGTGTGTGTGTAGCCTTGTATTGTCCTTTTCATATACTACTTGAAGTTACACCTTGGCCAAGTTACAACCTGTGTGAATCTCTTTCTGGTTGTATAGCATGGCACTGTCTGACCTTGACTTGATTGATTATCAGAACTAAAGCATAGTGCTTTTACTATCAGATGCACTAAATAATTGATGCTTACTGTTGTGATTTTTTATGTGAACTCTAAGTCTCATTATATATGCTCGTGAAATGGTCTTTCTTTGTTTGTTAAATGTGTATCTTATGTTTTGAAAGTGGTGGCATGTGGTTTGGAGTTGATTTGTTATGAGCTTGGGATCAAGATTTCCTGAATTTACGTTTGAGGACTAACTGTCGTTGAGTATAAGGGTGTGATGATTTGTCTGACTCGTTGTTCACGAGCTCGGTATTACAAGCCCGAATCCTTTTGGAGTGTACTTTGCAAGTAGTTTTTCTTAATCTCCTTTAGTTCGAACTCTGTTTAGGTTTACTAAGGAGTCGCGAGTTTAAGTGTAAATGAATTGTCTTGTAAGTTGTTTTTTGGCCTATAGCCCAATTTTCTCATTCAATGATTTGGAAATCATTTGTAAGTACCGCTAGATAACCCTTAGGGTATTAAAGAGATTATGAACTATTGACCAAAAAATAAAATAGTTTATGACTTAGTTACAGACTATTTTGAGATCATTTTCGTAAGTTGTTCATACTTTCTTATGAACAAGAGATATAAAACCAATTTTAACTTAATTCAATAAAATTCCCAAATTAGCTCATGAACAAGTGTTTATTACCTTAGACACTAAATTAAGTTATTACCCAAATACATTAGTTTTTATTTCCACCACCAATATTGAAAAACCACGAATTGACTAGCCATATTATTCATGTAAAGTGGCTTGGTCATTGCTTCAAAAGAATTATCAAAAATTAAAAGAACAAAAAATAATCACATTCAAAGGCACATGTTTCATTATAATTTTGTTCTTAATTTAGCTTGGTCTCTTGTGATACTTCACTTATGCTTTTTTTTTGGTACAAATAGAAAAGCAGAAAAGAAAACAAAAAACAAAACCCAAAACCAATGCCTCACAAAGGAGACACACGCCGCATCAGCGCCCAACAAAAACCCCAACCCTTCTTAGGGCACATCAATAACAACAAACTCCTCACCCTGGCTAGCCCCATGCTTAGCTAACACTTATGCTATATATAACAAGAAGTCTATTTGATTTTATTTTCGTATAAAGCTAATACGAAAATTTTATGAAGCTATATTGAAGAAACAATGAAACTGGATTTGAAGCCACGCGTAGTAGGTTCGATATGGTTCTTAAGCACATTATCCAACTCTTTTGTGAACCTTTCCATGGCTTCTGATGGTAAACAAACTGGTATCACTAAACCTTCCTCGCCTTTAGCATTTTTAAAGGCTATGTAAAAGCTAGCCACACCGGGTATGGCTCCAACTCCTCCCTTGGCTGGCCCTCCATAAACAGCCTTCCCCCACCCAAAGTCGACCCCTCCAAACCCAGCACGTGTGACATCTGACACAAGATACGATCTTACCACAGTGAAGTGTGGTCGTCCCTTAATGACCATTAAATCTGCCAATGAATGCATATACTCTTGAGTAATATCAGCTTTTGCTTTCCTTACCAACTCCAATGCATAACCTAAAGGATTTTCACATAACTTCTTAGCACTTGTAACTGCAGGAGAAAATGCAAAAGCATTGCCATAGTAGCCTGTTGGTAATGGAGGGTTAAACTTTTCACGTGCATTAACAATGCAAAGGATGCGAACCTCCTCATCGTTGTCTGGTTGCAATGCTATTGTGCGACAACGCCAAAGAAATGCAGTGAGAATTTCAAATTTGGAGCATTGACGTTGATGGAGAGGAAGGAAACTACGAATTGTAGCTACTTCAGTGGGACCAAAAAAGAAAGACCGATGAGTCATGTCATCTAGGGGGATGATGGTTCCCTTGGTGTCAGGTACTTGTTCATATTCATGATGGGTGCAAGTTACTTTTGGAGGGTCCCTTGCATTTAGTAGCTCTCTATGCCACACTGGTAGAATTGAAGGTTCGCCCATGCCGCGAGCAATTTCACCTAAGGCATTCAAAAATTGAACCAAACCAGCTGCATCACTCATAGTATGGTTCAATCTAAGTGCGAAAATGAAACCTCCACACTTGAGCCGCGTTACCTGCAACATTCCAATTCAATATGTAAGATTATAATTATGGTTCTACTCAACCGTTGTCATTAATGATAAATAAGTCATTCTTAAAGTTAAGGTTAGACGACGAAGGAGTGAGAATGACATACTTCTTTTGTTCTACCAAAAATGAGATTAATTCTTATCCTGTATCTTTTTTTTTTCCGAAGTTCTCCTCTTTTGAGATAAAAGTGGATACAAAACAAGATAGAAGTTACTAAAATTGAACTTTTGAGAGAAGTGTACTTTGCCCAACTTTGAACTAAAGATAAAAAGTATTTGATTCCTAAAGCAGTAAAGGGTAGTTGGAATGTTTGAGTCCTAACAAAAACGTCATAATAACATTTTTATTTGATATTTTTTAAAGTAGGTAGATTATTTAAATTTTGAAGTTCACTAAGAGAAATAAATTAAAGGAGAAAATATTATAGAGAAATTGTGATGTGATAAAAATAGAACAAAATTCAAAATGTTAATTGTGATGGGAATTTGATTACTCTTTAATGTCAAACCCAAAATAAATATTCTTATTAGAACTTAGAAAAGCCATAAATCTACCCCAAATGTTAGTTTAGAGTCAAAATTGCTTTTTTCTATATATAAATTTATTTAGATATACTTCTAGTCACCGCCTTAACATGAGAAGCAAGAGAGGAACAATATATGCCTGTTTAAGACATCCCCAAAAAAAAAGAAATAATAATAAAAAATATAATTTTTTTTTGGTATGTGGGAAAGATAAACTGCACCTACCCAACCCATATGTCCCTCAGCTCCTACCACTTGAGCTATCTTACGGGGTAACATTTTTATTTGATATTTTTTAAAGTAGGTAGATTATTTAAATTTTGAAGTTCACTAAGAGAAATAAATTAAAGGAGAAAATATTATAGAGAAATTGTGATGTGATAAAAATAGAACAAAATTCAAAATGTTAATTGTGATGGGAATTTGATTACTCTTTAATGTCAAACCCAAAATAAATATTCTTATTAGAACTTAGAATAGCCATAAATCTACCTCATATGTCCCCCAGCTCCTATCACTTGAGCTATCTTACGGGGACATAAAAAATATAATTTGTGATGTGATGAAAATAAAATAAAATTTAAAATGTAAAAATTTAGAATTTAACACTTTACAAGTGTTAGCATCAAATTTCTCATTATAAATAAATTTAATATTGAGTATCAATTCGTTGTGGATAAAAATAATTATTCAAACTATTAGATTATTGAAATTAAATTAAATTTTTAGCAGCCACACTCTTAAAAAACCTTTAACTTCCACAACATCCCAGTTTTTATGAGAATAATTTACGACACAAAAATATTAATTCTCCGTATTATGAAAAGAGAGGATAAGTATATACATACTTGTATAAGCAACAATGGAGCGTTAAGCACTTCACTGGAACCGGGAACATCGTAAAGGAGCTCCTCCCAACAAGGGAAGGGAGGTTGAAGAGCATCACCAAATTGTTTCATGGTGACATCTGCGTCTGCCTCAATGAATAAAACACCATCAGCAGTACAATTCACCATGAGTTTTCGATCAGGCCCTTCCATGAGTCTACCTGCAAGAGGATAGTAAAACACAAGTGTTTTAGCCAATGCCTTTCGAATCACCTCAACGGGGTCCTTCCCAGTCATTGATGGATCATAGCGGTAGAACTGTATCACTGGAATTTGGAACCGCAGGCCTTCTTGGTCATCTATATCTGAAAGCAGTTTCAGTTCACGAGGGGTGGGTTGAGATGGAGCTACCAGCTCCGGCTCACACCTCCGCACTGTGAATGCCAAAGATGCAGGTGAAGACGCCATAACTGAATCAGGAAAAAAAAATGGAATGACTGATCAAGATTCAGTGATGATTTGTGGTGGGGATGCTATGCTGCTGCACTGCAACTACAAGATTCCTTAAGCCTGTATATATAGTGCGCCATGTATAATGGGAGGGCCCACATGGTGCTGTGCTGCTTTAATTATTATCGAATGTGAAAAGATAAAGTGAGACTGAAGAAGACTAAAGACTGAAGAAGACTATACATTTAGAATAATTTCTGTATATAATACCATATAAGGACAAAATCATGTTTGTTACATATAAAAATAATGAAGCATTACCTTTTTTTTCAACTTATAGTTTGATAAAGTTAGACTGAAGAAGACAGAACCCCCCACATATGCTTTTAGAAGAATTTCTGTATATAATACCATATAAGGACAAAATCATGTTTGTTACATATAAAAATAATTAAGCATTGCCTTTTTTTTTTTAACTTATAGTTTGTTTTTACTTCATAGTAATACATGTTATTATACAAAACTAGGAAGGTAAACCTTTATACAATTGCTAGGTCATCTATAAATTTGTTTCATAACAAAACTAATTAATGGAAGGTAACAAAACTAATTTGTATGAGTCGGCACTTTATCCTCTAAAGTGCACGCCAGTGACACCTTTATTTGCACAGTATTTGTGATTTTGTGTTATGAGGTGTGATTTATGTGATATCTTATTGACTCTTCTCAAGTATTTACATTTTTCATCAACTAAGAAATTTGTTTCAACAATGGGTGTCAAGATTGGATTCAGGTCTTACCATGGATAAGATTACAACATCAGCTTCCAGGCCTTGAAAGCTATCAATCGTGGAAACCTCGGTACCTGCAGCTTCTGGAAACTCATCAAGCATGTCCCTCAAAAGTTGTATTGCAAAATTTCAGAACTCAGTTAAGACCGAGAACTTGCATTTCATAAATATGACAAAACAAAATCAAATGTACTAATCTAATTTTCTTTTGTCTTGGATTAAAAAAAAATTCTTGAATATTAAGTAGGGGTAGATGGAATAGAAATACGACCAGATTCTTACTTCTCTACTCTACTTCATGCACAAAATTTGAATTATGTACTTCTTTGTCTAAGTTCAGAACCATGTAACAATGAAACTATGCAGGCAAGAAAACCATGCAGAACAATGTCTACAAGCTAGAATGTGGGAAACTCAATGAACTTGAACATGAAGCAAATTAACCGAGCAGTTATGAAGAGGATCGAGATTACTGATCATCTCAACATAACTTATACAAGTTTTGTAAAACAGAGAAGGACAATAATTTGCAAGTAAATACAACATGTAGTAATCTGGCTTACGATAGGAATCAATAAAAATAGCTGACAGAAATAAGGAATATTATCCTAAACTCATTGTATTGTATTGTTAATTTTCCATATCTAGAAGCAAGTGAAGTTGGCTGGCTAAACTTGTCAATCTGATATTAAGGTCCACATAATTTGTCATGGGCAACAATTACATTAATTTCTGATAGTAGTTAGTTATACTCATTAACTACCTACAGTTATTCTATGTCTCTTATGTGTAATACTCTAGCATAAATATTAGAGAGTGTGCTCACACCTAACCATCAATGATAATCAGTTTCATTTCTACTCTATCTTTTCTGACTTCTATACAGCACGTAGGCTGTGGAGAGCAGTGACGTAAGAGTTTTAGTCTCTTTTGCTTGGCTGTTATCTTATTACTTGAATTTGATAAAATAATACTTGTATTTCATTGATAATACTTGACTAGACTACAATATATATAGACTAACAAATAGATAAAAAGAAACTAAATCTATCTAAACCTATCTCTATTTAAATAGATATTATCTCTATTTAAATAGATACTAATCTAAAATAGAGAAACAAATCTAAACTATATCTCAATGAGATAAGACTAATAGTAAACTAAATCTAAACAGATATTCAACACTCCCCCTCAAGCTAAAGCTTACTTAGCTTTAAGCTTGTAACAAATCGAACCCAAGAAGAAAATTATCTTAATAGATATCCCTTAATAATGACAGTCTTGGCGAATTTCTGAATTGAATAACCTTTCAAACTTCTAGTAAATCCATGGCGATAAAAGCCAACTTCTCATACTTCAAATTGAATAATCTTTCGAACTTCTGCTAAATCCATGGGCAGGCAAAAGACAACTTCTCATACTTGATCTGGCTGAAATTGATGCAAGACAAAAACCAATTCTTCTGGAGTATCGTAGGGTAGCTGAGTCAGCAAACAAGGGCGAAAAACCAGCAACAATACGCCCGAAAACAAAACAAGGCTGAAGCAACAACTCACCAACAACAACCACACAGAAATAAAACATACTTGAGGTCGATCGATTGATGGCTTCTAAGACAAACAATGGTGTCAACTTTGACACAGACAACTCTCAAACATTAGAGAGCAGGCCAGCGCAACTCGCAGCTAGAGCCCTAAAACCAAAACCAATAACTCTCAACTAGAGAGTGGGCCAGAGCAACTTGCAGCTGAAGCCCTAAAACCAGAAAACCAAACAATCGAGACAAAACAAACGAAGGTGACATTGTCACCTTCAAAACCAAACAAAACCAAATTGCATAAAGTCAGCCAAGATCAATATAATAAGAGCATCACGAACCATGAGACGCAAACTAAGAACTCAAACAGCAAGAAACATTGCAGATGAGAAAACACAGCAGACCCACAAACCAAACTGGAAGAGGAAGACCGGACGACCATTAACGGTGGCGCCACAACACACGTCAAATAGAGGACCTTAAAAACCAAACCTGACCGAAACACAAATAGGACCAGCGAGAACAATGAAGCGCAATACAATTAGATCCAACCAAACACTTCTTGAATACACCCTCCACCAAACCAGCAACAAGGATAACGATTGTCGGCGGTGGTTGACTGTGGTCTCTATTAGGATATTTAGCAATATCCAACACTTCCCTTCAAACTATAGCATATATGTCATATGCATAGCTTGTAACAAATATAATTAAGATTTAACAATATTCAGATCTTCCCCTCAAGCTAGCGCATATATGTCATATGCATAGCTTGTAACAAATATAATTAACTTGAAAAGCAGCTGCTGCCGGAGAGAGATATTCCCAAAAATAGTCCAAAATTTATACACCAACAAACCACACAATGCAAAACCAATTCTCCACTTTAATAGAGAGCAAAAATCTTTTCCAACTCCAAAACCACATTGTGCCAACCAAAACCAAGAAACCAAAAACAAGAAACTAGAACAACCCAACACACTAATTGAGAACTGGATTGGACCAAAGAGCCACATGGTACTGCTTCATTCTGGCATCATCAGAAACTTCCAATATCACCATCCCAACGCATTGGCATTCCATATTTCCACTTCATGTAACCAATACTCTCGCTGGCAGTGAAGAATTATTATGTCATTCCAATCAAGAATTCTTGAGTAAACAATTGTTGAATCAATTCCCACAATTTCTTCCAATCACGCAACTGCATTAAAGGAAGGAAAATCTGGAGAAAACAACATCTGGAACAGAACCAGGAGGGAGAGCCAAATATCCTGACCAACTAGACTACAACGGACGAACATGTATGTGGTCGTCGCGTCGAGTTCAGGTTTGTGCGTTACCTTCACGCGCCGAAGAAGAAGGTGCGGTTGTTTTAAGTATTAAGAAACAAGGGTCAATAGGGTTCCAAGACAAAGGGGACCATAATCAGAAAGAAACGAGGCCGTAAGAAAAGGCTAGATCGAACAAGCGCGGAAGCACAGGACGAGTGAAAATAATCCAAAGAGATTTGGAAGGTCACCATGAGGGGGCTCACGGGGGAGGAGGCCCCTCACAGCGGTAGGATCGAAACTCGCTCTGACACCAACTTGAATTTGATAAAATAATACTTGTATTTCATTGATAATACTTGACTAGACTACAATATATATAGACTAACAAATAGATAAAAAGAAACTAAATCTATCTAAACCTATCTCTAATAGTAAACTAAATCTAAACAGATATTCAACATTATTAATAAAAACAAACTAACAGCATGTTTGTTCAGGTCTGAAAGGTAAGGTTTTCTGATTTTGGTATTGTCAAGTATATTTTAGATTAGAGCAAGTGTGTATTGTAATTTAGTGTTTATCAGAGGGTGCAAATTTTGTATTGCTGTCTGAGGCTGAGATCCCTCTTCGATTTAAGTGCCATTAAGCTGCACATTGTGCCTTTCAATTCAATCTCTTTAACCCAAAAAACGTCTTGTTCTTACAGGTTCTTTTTAATACCACAAAACATTCAACTTGGGAAAAAGATTTATACTAAAAGCTATCACCTTAAAAAAGCTTTTATACGTTCTACATAATTACCAGCATAAATTAAGGAAAGACATGCTGCAATACGATGTCAGCTTCTCATTCATTATAAAATGAGCCTGTTCCAGCTGGGTCAAGATGCTCTCCACAATCAACAGACATACTTTCATATGGCATTCTAGTATCAAGCAATAGCAGTGGGCACTGTGTTATCCATGTAGGCTGCAACAACAGCAAGGTCAAACTTTCCATTTATGTAATAAGAATTAGTAACAGTAAAAGTAAATGGACACAAAGATCAATACAAGCATCATATGCATCCCTGAGTATAAAAGTATAGGTAACTCAAATGTTACAGAAAAGCTTTGAAAGTCAATATAATGGTAATTGACAAGCAGTTATTCTTAATTTATTCATACAATTATTATTGACAATATTGCGTCATGTAAATTCTCCCGATCTGTACATCCAGAGTCATTCGATGTTGTTTATTGAGAATTTTGAGTTATAAATATTTCGCCAACCTATGCGTAATCAGCACAGGTTGCCAAAAATAAGGTTTGAGAGGTTTGGTCATGACTCATGAAGGTTTTAAGGTAATTGTTGACAATTTTATCTTAAAATATTGCTAGGGAGCCTCATTTATACCAGACTATTTATTTGGCACTCCAAACTTATGCAATAGAAATTTAGCTCTCTCCCAACGGCTTACTCTCGTTGCAATGAAAACTACGAGATTCTGGTTAAGTTGTTACCAGCCTCAGTCTTTAAGAAGGAAGTAAGCTGTTTTAGGGTTTCGATCCCACAAAGCTACTTATCTCCCTCCCTTACCTAATGGTTAGACCTCCACAGTCCCAAATTAAAAACCTAGCATTGCTGAACAAAAGATCATTTTTATAAACTAGTCAAACAAAATTTTGAGTAGCATCTCTGGAAAATAAGGAGCAAGATGTAATAGAAGCCATCACTTCAAAATTAATGGAAATATAATTTACGAGCAATCGAGCATAATACCTGAACAAACGGAAAGTCTACAAGAAGATGAGAAAACACAGTCTTAAAGGACTTCAACAAGCCTCCATACATCTCCTTTGAAGCCCAACTAGCAATTACATTGTTCATACAGTAGTGTGTTGTTAACCTGGTGGTGAGAATCCCCTCATGCAATGTTGTACTTGTAGCTCTCTCAAGTAGAGATATTCCTAGACCACTTTCTAGGGCTTTTCTAGATAATATGACAGGAGCAAGTTGGCATTGATCACCAGCAAGAATACAGCGCTTTCCCTGTAATATAGGAATCCAGCAAGAGGGTTCAATTGCCTGTCCAGCTTCATCTATTACAACCAAGTCAAAAGCATCTAGCCGGATCAACGGATCAGCTGCTCCAGTATTGGTAGCAAGCACAACCTGAGCACTAGACATAACATCATTCATGGTCTGCTTTTCCTTTTTCTTCAGAGACCTCCCCAGCTGTTTGAAAAGTTTCCATATGCCTGCAGCTAATGAATCATCCTTTAAACAATGTCTTAGATCTTTCCTTAGATCAGACTTCTTCCTCTCATACTCTTCTCGAAAACTTGAAAGTTTTGCATTTACGATTTCTCCCAAAGATTTTGATCCCACTCTTTTTTATGTACAAGCCGGATTTCCAACCTGCACAATATTTAAGCCAACACTTGAAAGCTTTTCAACCATGTTATCAACAGATTAGTAGGTGCTGTAACAAGAACCCTTTCACCTTGTTGAACAGCACATACTATAAGCTGCTTGAGCAAACCACTCTTGCCTGAACCAGGAGGCCCTTCGATAACCAATACTGGCCTCCTCTTATTCAAACCCAGTGCAATTGTTCTCTGCTGAGAATTATCAAAGGTTTCACTTCCTAATATTCCATTGAAACTTTCTTCTGCCCAGTCTGCCAAATCATTCTTTTCAAGCCATGCAACATCTTCACCATCTCCAAACAGTGTAGCAACAACAGAAATTGAAGGATTCTTCTTTCGCAATCCATTCTTCTGGAGCAGCATTAGGGCTTCACAGTTGCGCTGGAAAAAATAATAAAAAGCTGAATTAAAGATGAATATGTACGTATGTATAATCAGTGAGATAATGAGCTTATTTCAATAAGCTTCTTAGATAAACTTAGAATAAGAGCTTATACATGCCTCCTATAAGAACTTTTGAGCATATTTCAAATAAGTGTTTCAAAGAAACTTATAAATAAGCACTTACATGATAAGTACTTTGACATAAACCCAAATCAGGAAACTACAATCAAATAATGCCAATAGCCAAGGAGATAAAGAGAGCAACCCATTGGGATACAAGTGCCCAAATATGACAGTCTTTTGCTCTTTTTAATAGTTTAGTCTCTTGGGTTAGCAAAGGCAAATGTATACTGTTGGACTTGTTCACCTTCCTAACTAATATAGTTGAAGTAATTAACAGTTGACATAGATTATTTTTTATCTATATATCATAGGTATTATTTTATTGTGCTTGATTAAAGACAAATCATAGATACTCAGTACACCCTCATTTGGCTACACAACTTCTTACTTAGTCTTTCAAGTTTCTACACTCATAAAACGTGCAGCACCCTTTCACATATATTTGATGGAGCAAGAAATTAAATGTTTTGGCTGTATGCAAGAAATCACATGATAAATTTCAATACCTCATAGTTAAGTGTATCAGCCAGTCCTTGAATACGGTCAATGCGCTCATTCTTTCCAAATAGTTTAGAGTAGTAGGCGGCAAGCGGTGGTTCCCTTCAAATGCATTCCCCCCAATCCTGTTTACACAATCAAATCAAATGTGATCATACAAAAATGCGCAAATTATAAAGGGGCTAAGCTCATGATTCCTACTATGTCTAAGTTCCAATTAAGCATCCCTTTCGTATGGTGAGCTGCCATTGAAGTTGAAGCATTCTCAATCTCAGCACAATTCAAAATTGTAATACCAAATTATTTTGAAAAACAAGAATAAAGCCTTAACCAAGTCCTTATATTATATGATAACAAATTATTGTGAAGAAACACAAAAATGAAAGAAAAACCTGAATTGGCAAGCTCCTTATGCGCTGTTTCATGCTTTGGCGAATCCACCTAACCACGCTCTTTCCACCCCATTGGATCTCCATTTTGTTAGTGGCGTTTGGAATAAGCCAGGTTCCAAGTGAAGAGGACAAAGAGCACATGGAGATGATGGTATTGACATTATTACGAAAAGGGCTTGAAAGTAGAACCACCAACACCCAATTTCATTATCAGTTCAGTACAACCACTGACCACTTATACACAACACGGCACCGACCCAAGATCCAAGCTCCTAACATTTTGTGGCGGGCCTGTCTTTAGCCCTTCTACTTCTTGCTCACGTGTTCCATTCTTAGGCTATGTTTAGCATGTTTAGCTGATAAGCTAGCTGAAAGCTGAAAAGCTAGCTGAAAGCTTATAAGCTAGCTGATAGCTGAAAGCTGATAAACTAGCTGAAAGCTGATAGCTGAAAGCTGAAAAGCTGCATGATTAAAACAAAAGTGTTTGGAAAAACTAGCTGTTAAACAAGCTGAAATTGTAAAATGACATAAAAGGACATACTTGTATAATTATTTTTATATTTAACATTACTTTATTTTCACATTAATATCTATATGATATTAATATTAAAATTAATATCACTTTAAATATTTTTATTAACTCAAGTTATTTATCATCTGAATATAATATTTTTAATACTTGTGGTGCGCAACGGTGTGGCGGGAACTGCATACGTAAGTGTGATGAAAAATAGGTTTAGTGTTTTTATAAATATATAAGGGTAATGGTAGAATTTTAATAAATTAATAAGGATAAAAATGAGAATAAATTTAATAAGCTATAAGCTTTAAGCTATAAGCTATCTCAGGTAGCTTATAGCTATAAGCTAGCTGAAATGGCATGCCAAACATAGCCTTATTCTATTATTTATGTTTAGAGAATTGTTATTGCCACCGCCAGAAATATAATCTTGTCACACAAGTGTGAAAACCGAAAACACCTTTAAATATGTTTGCGATCGCACTCACAAATGCTTTGTTTGTTTGAGTGGAGATAGAAGAGAGATGCAAGAGAGAGATGGAGGAGAGAATGATGAATCACCTTTGTTTGGTGAACATACACTGTAGACAAGAGAGAGATAGAGGATGCATTTTTCCCCCTTTTCATGGTCTTCGCGTTTTGCGAAGAGATTGGGTGCAGACTCCTTTTTTATTTTTTTTTCTTGTTCTATGCACTTTAGTGGCGGTTTAGAACCGCCACTATGTGCTGCTGGCCCACTAAAATTTACTTTTCAGTTAAAACAATGTTTTTTTATTCAAAATTTAATTTTTTTCTCTCTCCTCCACCTAATTATTTCTCATCTCTCTCATTTATTTCTACCATACCAAACAACCTCTAAATCTACTCTATTTCTCACATATTTCTCTCTACTCAATTTCTCTCTTCTCTACTCTCTCTTCTTTATCTCTCTCTTCTCTACCAAACGGAGCCAAAGTGCTACTTCGACGTACTTATATCTATTTCTCGCCCTTTCTTTTATTTTTTAACATTTGGTCTCTCATCTAACATTTCTTCTTCTTCTACTTGAAGAGTCGATATGAGTTTTTTTTTTTTTGATAGGTAAATGTTAGTGGTTAGTTGTTAGTAAGTTTGAAAATCTCTTCAAATTTTCCTTCCAGGATTCGAACCCTGGACCTTCCCCTCCCCAACCCTTATGTCTCATAACTCTTACCACTTGAGCTAACCCTCTGAGTCGATATGAGTAGGGTGCAGTCGTCGCTCAAGAAGGGAAATGGGCGTCACATTGCACACTGCTTATCATGCGAGCAAAGTGTTAACTATGCTCAATGAAATTCATCCACTGAAAAAGAATTGCTTGTCGTTGTTTCTGCTTGTGAAAAAATCAAGTCATATTTAGTAGGCTCTAAAGTTATTGTTCTTACTAACCACTCTACCTTGAAGCATGTATTGTCTAAGTCGAATTCTAAACTCAAGTTGAGAAGGTGGATCTTACTTATGCAAGAGTTTGATCTGGAGAGCAAAGATAGAAAAGGGAAGGACAATGGTGTTGTTGACCACTTGTCAAGAATTGAAGGCATAGATTCCAGCTTAATTCATATTTCTAAGGAATTTCCAGTTGAAAAACTCTTTCCTTAAACTCTTCTTTACCTTGGTACACTAACTTTGCTAATTATAGAGTTGCTAGTGTGCTTCCATCTTATCTTACACTGCCACAAAAGAAAAAGTTTTTGCATGAAAATTCGATCTGTGGGAGTAACTGTTTCTGTACCGGGTGGTGTGCTGATGGAGTGATAAGGAAGTGTGGCCCGGAGGAGGAATTTAAAAGTATTATGTGGCATTACAATGGCTTTGATTATGGAGGACATTTCAGTGGAGAGATATGATGACCCAGTATTTAAGGCTACTTTTCTAGTTTATTTGCATGTAGTTTAATATAGTTTTTTGGATATTTCAATCATTTTAGGACACTTTAGGCTTATTTCATGTATTTTAATATTTTTTCGTTGGTTTTAATATTTTTTCTACATTTTATATTGTTTTTCTAAATTTTATTAGGATTTGAATTAATTTTATCTGTCCACGTAGGATAGCTCAAGTGGTAGGAGCTGGGGACATATGAGTTGGGTAGGAGAGGTCCAGAGATCGATTTCTGGCGAGTGTAATTTATCTTTCCAATGTACCAAAAAAAGAATTAATTTTATCTTCTATTTAATCTTTATTAGGATATACTTAATTTAATTTAGGATTAGATAAATTTATTTTAAGTTGTTATCATATTTCATATTTTATATTTTATATTTTATATTTTATATTTTATATTTTATATTTTATATTTTATATTTTATATTTTATATTTTATATTTTATATTTTATTATATTATCGTTTAATTATAATTTCCTATTTTTATTGTTATTTTAGGAGAAGATTTCGAAAAGATAAGAAAAATCAGAATTAAAAAAGAATTATGGATGATGTGTTCTTGTGCATTGTGGTTCACGTGTTCCTCACCTGAGGAGGTTGAGATCGCGCCACGTGTTGAGCTCTGGGAATAACGCACCAGATCTAGGAAGCATCACTACAGTGCGTCGCGAAACAACATTTATCGTACACCAGACACGCCAGATTTACCAGATACGCATCCAACGTTCCAAACTCGCGAGGTTCCACCGTAAAATCTATTTTTAACAAATTTTCTGAGGATCTTTTCATATTTCTCTTCTTCTAAAGCTAATAAACATTTTTGGAAGGATCTTGGAGAAAATTTCTTGGTGGAGAGGAAGGTTAGGTCCTTTAGAGCCGGTGTAAGGGCTATGGAGGAATGTGACAGCTTCTCCGGACGTCCATGACTCCGTTATATCTTTGTTCCACTTTCCTCTTTACCTATTTTTGTGTTTTGAATATCTTTTAGTATTTGAGATGATGTAATTTGATTTCTCTCTTATTCAATATGCTTTTATGCAATTATGTTTATGAGTTTTCATTATTTGGTGTTTCTCTCTTCGCTTAATGCTTCAATTGGTCGATTGGTGATTTTAAGAGTTTATATTAATTCATAAATATATTGAGAAATTGATATGAATTGATGTATGTTTAGTTCGTAGAAAGGGGAAAACACAAATGTCTTAGGTTTAATAATTCTCTTTGCGCGCTCATGTATCTTTTACCAATATGGTGTTTTTAAGGATTTGCATGACAATTGAAAAGTTGGTGTGAATTTAGTTAATGAGAGGAACCACCCTTGCATCAGTCATCTTAAGAAAGGCATGTCGTAGGTTGGGTTGAAGTTTTCTAGGTGACAATATGAGACATTAACCCTTAGGTATGAATATCATGAGTTGGGAATGAGGTCTAAACCAAGTGACAAGTCGGGATACTCACTTCTCTAGGATATAATTATCTAGTAGGAACTATTAGGATAGAACTATTAGGATTTCTTGAGTGACAGTCAGAGAGTCTATCCACTATGACATGAACTTCTTGGGTTAGGAACAGAGTTTGGGAATGTCTCATCGAGTAAGTATGCGTTATAATGCTCCTTTTATGATCACTAGGGCTTAAGGAATTAAGGCTAGGTTTTTAACTGGTAGATTCACTTAGCTAAGAAATTAATAGGTGAATAACTCTTATCGGCATCTTAAATGTTAATTTCATCTTATAAGAGTATATTGGTTGAGAATAAGTTATAAATCAAGTGAACTCATTTTTCAAATACGTTTTCTTCTTTGTTTACCTCCGTGAACTTCTTTTATCGCTTAGTTACTGTTTTCCTTCATTTAAATAACCCCATATTTCACATTTTAAAGTGCTTATCCAACATCTAGCTAGTGAGATTAATACGTAGCAACACAATCTCTGTGGAGACGACAAAACTCAATATTATACTGCGATTGGGTCTTGAAAGAGATTTGATAGTAGTTTTAGTAGAGGAAAACCTCTTTCATCAAATATCCTTTCACAAGATGATACTTGCTAAGGTTCTCCAAAGTGGTATTTATTGGCCTTCACTATTTAACGATAGTATGCAATTTGTTGAGAGGTGTGATAAGTGTCAAAGAGCAGGAAACATCTCTAGGAAGAATGAGATGCCCATGAAAAATAGTTTAGAAATTGAGCTTGTTGATGTTTGAGGTGTGATAGGTGTCAACGCATTATACGACGAAAGTCTGATATGGAAACCCTAGCAGAGACGACGCAAGGTTAACTAGGGGGACTAAAATCACCCCGACGGGAGCCAAAAGTGAAATTAAGCATAAAACAATCTTTTCACATGAGCAATAATATATCAATGTTTTTGAAAAATTAGCATGTTACATTTTTGTTTAACATAGCCTTTCAAAACAAAATTGTTTTAAATTAACTTCTTAATAATGAAGGTGGTGCACATGAATAGCTTCCATATGCAACATTTCCTAATGTGGAGAAATGAACGATTAACAATTCTATCATCAAAAAAAGATTCCAACCAATGGAAAAATTACAAAATTCAATCACTCAGGTTTCACGTAGGAGGATCAACAAACATGATAAAAACAATATACACTACAATAAGAAGGAAAGAAGATTACAAGCACAGCTAGAGTTACAACAATACTATTGAATGCTTCAGAACTGAACCTGTAAAACTAAGCAGTTGTAGCAACTTCTGCAGTTTTCTTTTTCCCTTCCTTCAGTTTCTCCCAATTCTCAGTGGTATCAATTATCTCTCCAGTTTTTATAAGGTAGCGGACACTTTTACCATTGTCAAGGACTTTATGACCCACGCGGCTCGCCACGTTCTTCTCTTTCGAGTAGAGCATCAAATTTGAGCTGTGGATAGGACCTTCAACCTGAAGAAAAAGGTTTCTAAAAGTATTAATAAATGAAGATAAACACCAATAAACCGCATGCACCTCAACAAATGTTTCTATAAAATATGCCAAAATCTAATTAAACCTTTAAACAAACTACAAGATTGAAGTGTTTCTAGGTTATAATTATTTTTTCTAGTAAGGGAAATGAAAACAACCTTAAGAATTTGCCCTGGTTCGCCCTCTTCTTTACTCTTCACATGCTTTGTCTTCAAATTCATGTCTTTCACGATGACAGTGCTGTTGTGCTTGAAGAGCCTAACAACCTCCCCAATTTTACCTTTTTCATGTCCAGATATGATTTTCACAGTATCTCCAAGTTTAACATGCATCTTGTGCAAGATAGGAAGGCTGTTTGGTTTACATTTCTTTCGCTCCCATCGCTTGAGCTGTCGGAGGAGAAACAGTAGAACAAGTAATTAATTACACAAGCCAATTACTAAGTAAATGCGCCATATCAATGAAGTACTAAGGTATTATACTTATGTCTTAACAGGTTTTCCAACTCAAGGTAAAATAAGGCTCACAAATTTTGTACAACTCTTTACATTAACAGGGAATCAAATTTATATCCAAAGCATTGACTTGATCATGTTAAACTTTGGTTTCAAGAATTAGCAAAACATTTTTAATCATATTTGATTCTTTCGTTTTCAATTGCTACCAAGTACCAATGAATAACAAACAGCAAACGACTGCAAAAACACATGCACTGCTCTTTTTTATTTCACGTTGTTTCTGTTTAACAAAATCTGAAAAGAACAATATCATATTAGTCACGGATGAGGCAAGAATCTTATACTAACCTTCATTACAATAGGACATTGCTTATCTGCTGACTTACCCTGCAGATCACAAGCACAAAAAATAATATAAGTTATTAATTATTATACTAAACTTTTGAGCATTGCATGTGTAAGGATTAGGCAATTTAAAAGAATCTTAATTTGATTAATAAGCAGTCCAATCTTAGCCTCATAAAACATTAATGTAGTTGAGATTTTAAATTAAACATTCATGTAAGTTGCAACAAAATGATGAGCAAAAGAAATTACAAGAATCTCAAAATTTGCAGGCTGATCAAAAGGGTTTCTTAAATGCTAGTAATATTTTAAAATCTGGCATTACATTGGGAGTTGAGACAAAATATCATAGCTGCAGCACGAATTGGCGAATTCAGGATATTCATTAGAAACAGGTAAGCAACTATTTCTCTGCAATGCCAAACTTGGATGAAACTAACATAATGGGCAAATAAAGATAACAACAACTAATCAAAATAGAAGAAGAGCTACAACTTTAAAGTTTTATCAATGTCAGTACAATATGCCTCATCAGTATAACAAGAGTACAAGACAAGGGAACATATTCAACTGAAAAGTGGGCTGAGACAATTCCTAACTTCGAAAGTGCCACATAGACAAGTACCAAAGACCAAGAGAATGAACATAGTATAGTTAATGTGTGTTTGGATTTTCATTGAATTCATCGTGGATCCACGTTGAAGTAACTCGACGTGGCAAATAAACTCAACATGAAAAAATCTAACTTCTTCGTTGGTATATTGAGATACCTGAAATCACGTTTGCGTTTGGACCAACGCCAAACCTAACAACAGTTAGAGTTACTGGCCCTTACATCACAAGTAATGAGAATATGATTTGAGGGAAGAAATTGTTGAGAATGGGTTTGAATTCATATCAGAATTTTGAGGGAAGTTGGTATCCCAATAAAAGTGGATACACTAAAAACATAAATGTAGAAATATCAAAAATATATATGTATCTGATGGCATTATGATATTGGGTTATCCATGAATCATAGTTCACATCAAATAGCTTATATCAGAATCTACATTCTTTACCAGTAATACTAATCAAACTGGAATGGATCCTTTTTTCAACATGTTAAATGCTTCGTCCGGACAAAATTTGTGATTGTCTACTGAACAGAGATAAATACAGTTGCCATTCCAGGCTTATATTCATTCAAAGTTTATATCAAAATTGTCATGCTCCAAAATGGCAGATTCAAGATGCTTTTGATGGATAAAGATATCCACTTCACAAATAGAGGGCAACATGGCATAAAATTAAAATCATGAAGAGTGTTGTGAATTAAAAAACCAAGAGAGTAAGTGTAATTTGCAGCTATGCCAAGTATGGTGGCACACAACTTAATATTGTAGAGTAATCCACTAAATTTAAGAAGCAAACATGATACTCTTTTTGTTTTAACTTTTTTTACTACATTATAATAATTCAACCACATTCACTCACTATAGAAGACCCATAACAAAATTAGAGTGAAAAAACAAAAAACAACAGAGCTTGAACTCTAACTGGGAACAAAAACACATATGCTGAAAACCCATTTGGACATGAGTAGAGAGAAATCACATGGAATGATCAAAATTGAAACTTGAATTGTTAAAAAAGCAGAAGAAAATGAACTCAAAATTTGCAAAATGAGTGAGAAGATAAGGTAAATGGGTACCGGAAGACGAGGAGAGAGAGTGATGGGAGAGAGACGCTGGCCGAAGAAAGAGTCGGAGGAGAGGGAGAGAGAAGTCATGGAGCTCTGGAGAGCAGCCATAGCTGCCATTGTTGCTGCAACCTCTTGTTCGTTCTGGTGATAATGATTTTATGGATAATGGAAGGTGAAAGATTACACAGAATATGCAGAGGGAAATAAAAGAAAAGAAAATGGATAAATTTGGTCTGAATATAGATTATGGGCTTCAAGTGGGTGGTTGCTTTAGAAAGCCCAAATCCTGACCTCATTATTATGAGCATGGCCTCATTGTCTATTTTTCAAAAAAAGAAATCTTGAATTTTTTAGGGTTTATACAGATGATTATATTATTAATATTTCACGGGGAAGAAAATTGGCGTTGCTCCGGTACGCATTGAAAATAGGAGGTACAGTACCATTTAGTTTTAATTTTTAGCATACAAATGACAAAATTGTAAATTTTAAAAAGTTAGTTATGGAGAAAATATGATTAAAGGTATGAAACCCTTCACTTATAGATAGGTAGCAAAGAAATTAGGGAAGGAGAAATAGAAATATTAAAACTAGAAAGGTTTAACCAAAAAATTGCAGCTCTATGATGTTGTGTAGACTTGCATTTGATAGATTATAGTACTTAGTTTTATTAACTATGAAGCTTTTACATTGTTGAAATAATCTGATTTTTAACCCTAAATATAAGTTAATACTATTACTTTATTGAAAATTAATATGTCTCCTTTACAACCTTCATATTTAAAAATTGAAATCTTTTTTATTCGTCGGAAAATCAAGCAAATTTATAGACAATCCCTCTCAAGTAGGAAAAGAAATTAAGATAAACAAAATTGAAAAGCTTCCAAAGGAGAAACTCTCTACCACACTCAATCTTTGCCAGATAATCTGCTTAGAGATTTGCTTTTCTATAGAAATGAACTACCCCAACACACTCAACCTCTTGCATGATTACATCAATCAAGTTCAGGTCATTGATCAATTTTCAATGTCTATTCACCTTGTTACACACCCAACCAACCATTAGAGATGAATCACTTTTGATCAAAATGTGTTTAAGAGAGAACCATTTGCAAAAGAGTAGCGCTTTTAGAATGACTTTCACTTCCACTTCATAGGCCCAAAGAGCTTCAATTCTAGAGAGAAAAATGGCCGATGATTTCCCTGTTGTGGTTCCTCACCACTCCACCAACCCCACTCACTTCTGAATTATCTTTGAAGGACTCATCCACATTAAACTTGAGCAAGGAGCTATCCACTCATTGGACCTGGGTTTGACTTTAATTTCCCCAAAATGTTGAGAGAAATCATAACATGGAAAAAAAATCTCCAATGCCAATGAGATTAGCATTCTCATTATAATTTTCAAAAAGGTAATTATCTCAATTCATACATCATATACTTTTATATGTGATATATTCATTTCTATTGAATTCTTGAGAAAAACTTTTCCTAATAAGAAAAGACTTACTATCTTATCTTCGGGATCTGATTTATCATTTTCTCAGTTTTCAGTTGTATAATTTATTTGCAAATTAATTGTAGAGAGATTAAAATTAATACTTTAATTTTAATGCACTGTTTGGGTAAAACTTCTGTAAACTGACATTCACTTATTTCAAGGCCCAATAGCTTAGACAGTTACTTGATTTCTTATTCTAATTAAATTTAAAATTCAATATCTGACATGACAAACAATTATACATCACTGTTGAAGTTTTACAAATGTGCATGTACATGAATTCTAAATTTAATTACAACTGTTAGTGGTGTGTGAAAATAGATTGTGGACATGAAAGGTCACTTTCATTTTCACTTCAATTTCAATCATGAAAGTATTTACAAAATTTGGAGTGTCATTTCTGCTGAGACAACAGAACTGAGGGAAAAACAAGGAAACAATACGGCAAAGAAAAATGAAAAGAAAAAGTCAGAACAAAATTACAGAAGAATAGAAAGATGATGCCCAGCATCACTAAACCACTCACTCATGCCTCATGTCTTTTATATCCACAGGCCAAAACCAAAACTGAAAAATGTATCAAAAAAAATATAAGCAAGATGTAAAACCATCTTCTATACATCACACATGTCAGCTGCACTATCAATAGACTCATCTCTTCTGTGGTCAGTAGCAGAAGTCTTGGTTTCTAGCTGATCAACATCAATGGCAACTTCGTCTCCTGTGGCTGAGAGAGACTTCTTGTGATTTCTGTGGTGTCTTGATTTAAGGATGCGTGTCAACACTTGCACTATGTCCCTCATGGAAGGACGCTTCCTCGGGGCGCGATTGATGCATTTGTAGGCAAGTGCTGCCACTTCATTGAGCTCTTGGAAATCACATTTCCCTTCAAGTTTAGAATCAACAATCTCCTCCCAACCAACTTTACCCTCAGTGTTCATTGCTGCCTAATCATCCATCAATAGCATTCATTAGGATAAAGAATAATGGAATTGTGATGAATGAGTGAATTTTCTCATTGATTCAATTGTAAGCAAAAGCTTATGCAAGGAGAAAAGCTATCTGAACTAACAGTGAGAGTAACAAACTCAAATGTGAGTTTAACAGACTAACAGAAAACTGACTATACTAACCAACTAATAATCAAAGAACTAACTAATTAATAAGTACTATGAATGCTATAATCCCAATAAAGAATGAATTGTGCAATTAAAACAAGGACAATGTCATCAAATAGAGTCATCAAACAAATGCTTAGGAATTATTTGTTTTGATGTATATAAATACTCGCTCAGTTCCTATTTATAAATCACATTCTATAAACTTCGCATAAACTGATAACATTCGAGATTATATTTATACATAAAAGATAACACTGGAGGGACCAAGCCATCAGTGAGATACCACTCCGGATCAGGAAGAGCTAGAATTCTAACCTTTAATATAGTCACTTTAAGATACCTATCAAACATTGAATGTTTTTTCAAAGTTAACTCTTCATATTTAACACTCACCAATAATTTTTTCAAGTTTTTAATAAATTTGAGAGTAATAACAAATTTTAACTAATTTTTTCATGTGAATTATGGAAAACAACCTTTAAATAGGAACAGATGAAATATCACTCAAAAGAAATCATCAAATTCATTATCTTCAAGACGGCTAGTAGGGGGAGAGAGAGCTTACAAGCTCAACATATTCCATAAGACCCTGCTGAGGATTTCGTCCAGCTATAAGTTCAAAGAGCAACACACCAAAACTGTATACATCACTTTTCTTGGTGAATGTCCCTGAAGAAATATACTCAGGGTCAAGATAGCCGAAGGTGCCCCGAATAGCTGCTTGTTTATCCACCATCTCTTCTCTTGAAAGTCCAAAATCAGCTACCTGTTTGATGCAGCATCAGCAACTACAGCGTTAGAAGCATCCAAACAAACAAACAGGTTCGGAATGTGTAATTTTCCCATTTTCATACTTTCTAACAGTAAACCAAACAGACTAACTCTAAGTTAACTAGGACATACCCTGGCTCGCATGGACTGGTCCAAGAGAATATTGGAAGATTTGATATCTCGATGAATAACAGGAGGAACGGCCTGAATTGGCAACACATATAATCATAATTAATAGAGTAAGCAAAATTATCTCGGTGCAGATCACATGGTAACTTACCCCATCATGAAGATACTCAATGCCTCTTGCTACATCTAAAGCTATATGAACCCTCAAATCCCAGCCTAGTGTCTCGTTCTCTTCACCTGAATATAGAGACAAGTATATATGTTTCATTTATTATTTGCATATTCAAGTTGATTTTGAAAGGAATAGAAAAGGAATAAAAACACAGCAAACTAAATGCACATAATATCAAGGCACTATTTCACATCTTTCCTGCATGACTTGGTTAGAGTTTAGAAGTACCTTCCAAAACGTGGGAATGTAGAGGAATATGAAAAGAAACTAGCCATGTCCTCTATTGGAATGTAAGAAACCCAAAAACAAGTTTGACAGTTGTTTCTCAGATCTAGAAAAGTTTGCATTACATACAAAAATAACGCATTTCATACGATTTGTTCGAAGGATTGAGATCCTCTGTCCTCAAATGGTGTTTCATTTTTTTGTCTAAACCAATAAAACTATGACATGTCAGTTAAAAAATAAATGGATATGACATTTATAACCTTTCATGGGTGGTTTTTAATTGACATGGGATAATCTCATTGGTGAGACAGGGAATGAGACACCATTTGGGGACAAAAGATTTTGATCCTTGTTTGAAAGTGAGGATATAGCAAATTGCAAAAATTATCAACTTGCATTTGCATATACAGGTTTCTATGAAGCATATTCATTCACTAAATTTGTAGAGGTCAACAGTCTATGCATGAACCCACTTCATGCTTTTTTCTTCTTCTTTTTTTCCATGAAAACTAAAAAAATGAAAGGCAGGAGTTATATTCCAGGGGATGCAATTTTCATTAACCTTGAAGAAAGTACAATAAAGCTGAAATAACACACTTGGTCTTAACCAGGTGGATAATGGTAAGCAAAAGCCTCAACCACTTGAATCACTAAATTCAAATTAGAACCCAATTCTAAAAACTTTGACATTTTCCAATTAATAGGAGTGATTTAATCCAATCTAATTGATAACCATAAAAGATAGATAGATAGCTAACATACTGTACAAGTGGGATGCCAAGCTTCCTTTACTCATGTAGACATATACAAGCATACGTTGCCCCTTTTCCGCGCAATACCCAACCAAATTGACCAGGTTTCTATGGTGCAACCTTCCCAACAACATAACCTGAGAAAATTTAAAAGAATATAGAAGTTTGAAATTGATAAATTACTCAAATCTTTATCAAAGCAGAAAGATCATACAGAAAAAATTAACACCTCCCTACATTTCAAAATAATTTGTAATTCAGAAATGTCTTGAAACATAGACTAATTTAGAAATGGGTATTTGTTACTATCTTCACCTCTGTGTGAAATTCTTTCTCCCCTTGCTTAGAATCAGTAGCAAGCACTTTAACCGCAACAATCTCACCAGTAGACATCTGAGCTTTATAAACCGGACCAAACGCACCATGTCCTATGAGTGTTGTGAAGTTACATGTTGCCTTTTGCAAGTCCCTGAAGCAAAAAATGTATGAATTAAAGACAGATACGAAAGAGATAAATGACATGATAAAAGTTTATGTATAATGGACCATTTCATAATCCATATAAGAAAAAGCAGAAAAAACTACTCATTATTCAGTCTCAACTCTCAAGGCATGTAAATGTAGAATTGGCTCATTGAAAAAACAAGAAGAATAGCATGTGGAGGTAGTTCAATATAAGAAAAGCATACTTGTATGAATATTCTGGTATTCCAGATGCAGAAACCATGTTACTCTTCTTGATACCATCAAGCCAGAAGGACATGCCATTGCGTCCAGACCTTACAGGCGAATCTGGACCTAAGGTTGAGTCTGATAGAATGGTACATGAATCAGCACCGTTTGCGCGGATAGGTATGGTAGCGGCTCGCCGGGAACTGCTATTGCCGATCTGCGAACGCTTCCTATGGTATCTAAAACAGAACAATGCAGAAATTGCCAAAACAACTCCAATCACCACACCAATGGAAATCCCAATAATTAATCCAGTAGATTCCTCTTTCATCTCTTTCTTTTTCCTCTTCTGCTACTATTCTCTATTGATCATCCAATCCATTGACCAACCTGCCAAAAGATGCATCAGCCATTTAACAATTATAGTCAAAGACATGCCACTAGTAATAACTTTCCACGGTTGCTTGGTTCATGTCATGAAATTGAATTTGACCAGGTCAATTATAGGCATTTACTCTAATTTTCAAAGTCATTCACAGAAACTACTCAGAATCACACAATACCCAGGTTGAAAAAATCAAAAGACAACGCTGGAGAATGACATCACTAAGTTGGAATAAACAACCAAGCATATTGGATAAGAATAATTTACCACTACCATTTCACCAAGTAGGCAATTACAACCCATCATGTTTACCATAAAGTCAAATTCACCAAAATCACTAATCACACAGAATAAGAATTGAAATTCCCTGCAAGGACCCAGAAAAGAAAGGTAGAAGAAAATCCAAAATTTATACAAATGCAGGCCAATACTCTCATCTATACCAAGCTGAAATGCAAAAAAATTGAAACTTGATTTGTTTTTCTATTCATTCATTCCAACAAGGTCCACAAATTAGAAGCAGGAGAGCAAGATCAAAACAATGCAAAAAAGGGTCCAACCTATTTAGCCCAAAACTTTATTTTCTCCCCTTTTCCTTCTTCTTACTCAACTTTTTTTCTCAGCAACCAAACAAGGGTATACAAATAATTTACAAAAAACAGAAAGAAGACAAGACCCTGCAGTGAAATAGCCAACCAGCTAGGTAGAGACACAAAACACAGATTCAAGGAACAGAGGAAGACAGATCAAAACACTGACAGCCAGCAAAGATGGTTGGTTGTATGAAAAGGGAACATGTTGTTCAGAGAAAAAGTGGAAACCTTGTAACGTGTGTGCCAGAGATTTGAGAAGAGAAACTCACCATTTTCACAATAGAAAAAGAAGAAAAAGGTGAAGTGAAGCGTTCAGTTACGTGTTTGGAGGAAGCGTTGCTAGAAACAAGGAGTGAAGAACCAGAAGAATAAAGAGGGAAAGAAAGGAGAGTGAATGAGATTCCAAAAACAAAGGTGAAAGAGAAAGAAAAGAAGCAGACCCCAGTTTGCATTACAGAAGACCAACCAAAATAAATTAACATAAAAATACCATTTCCATGTGTATATTTTTTTTTTTTTTTTATTGAATTGCTATCGTAATTTCGACCCTATGTATCATGACGATGAAGATCAAATGTCTCGACTATCGACAATGCATGTGGCTCTTAAGTATTAAACTATGGTCACGATAGTTTAAACAGTCATTTTTTATCACCAAAATCGGCACAAATTGGATTATTTATTTCTGTATAGACAAAGAGAATGGGGGAAAATGGCAAAGTGGCTGCTAAAAAGCTAATAATAAAACAAAATTTGCATTAAAAAAAGTGCACCTTCCTTGACTTGAATTATGAGACGTGAGGACTGAGGGGAAGGGGATGATGATCTACCCTTTTTTGTGTTCCCAAAGAGACCTTTGCTTTTTTTTCTTTATGCAACGTGGCAATTATTCTTTTTGAAGGAGGGAAAATTTTCACAGTACTCTACATATTATCCTTTTTTTATGGTAAATAAATGGCTTAATACATCATAAGGCCCCTGAAATTGTAAAGGGAATCAAATCCAGGGCCTAGAAAAATTTTGCATCAAATTGGGTCCCTCGAAATTTTTTTTTAATTCAATTAAGTACAAAGTGTGCCAGCCTTCAATTTTATCCCAGTCATCAATTCCACGTGGCATTTATTATTATTTTTTAATTAAAAAAACAAAAAAAATAATTTTTAATTCCAACTCAATTATTAAGTCAGAAAAAAAATTTACAAAAATTAATAAAAACCTAATCTAATAATCCCTAACCTAAATAAAAACCTAATCTAAAACACAAAAACTAAATCTATTCACCATTATCTTTATCATTCTCTCATCATCTTCATCCTCTTACAACAACAAAAATCCAAAATAACAAATATCATCATCTTCATCACACAAGGATGGTTCACGCAAATTACATCATCATCTTCAATCGATGCACCACCGCGCTCCTCCTTCGTTTCCGAGCTCCACGCCGCTGCTGCGTTTCTCTGCTTCAAAGCCTCCATCCCAGAATCTTCTTCCTCTCTCAGAGCTTCAATCTGGGTTTTTTTTCCTCAGTAGCATTATAGGGTAGGGGAAAGGGACACAAGGGGTTTTGGGTCAGAAACCAGAGTTACGAACAAAGTGGCTCTGTTCCACTAGATGCAGAAACACAAGACCCAAAACCTGCACCAGACCCAGCAAAATTGAACATGAGAAAATCCAGCAGCTGCTACCACCAACATGACCTAATCCCCCGCCGCCATCTCCTTCCCTCAACCCTGGTCCCTAACCATACCCATGTCAGATCCGTCACACACCACCATCTCCTTCCCTCAACAAATCCGCCGCCGCCTCCATCTCCTCTCTTTCTGGATCAATCACCGCTCCATGGGTCACCGTCGCAGGAGATGTAATCCCAAAGCGGGGTGCCATATGGGTCACCACCTTGTTCCGGCCACAGGAGAAGCTCTGGGTTGTCGAGGCCTTCCTTGAACTGGTGGGGGATTTTGACGTCGGTGGCGGAGAGGATGGCAGTCGATCAATCTGAACGAGAAGAGGAGAAAGTGGGGGAGGAAGGTTCCAGAAGATGATTAGGTTTTTTAGTTATATTGTTAGATTAGGTTAGATTATTAGATTAGTTTATTAGTTAGATTATTAGGCTGTTTAGTTTAAGATTATTAGATTAGGTTTTTATTAAGATTTTTAATTTTTTTTTTTCTGATTAATTTGATGACTTGGTATTAAAAATTATTTTTTTAATATTTTTTAATTAAAAAAAAATTATAAAAGCCAGGTGTCACTGATGACTAGGAAAAAATTGAGATTTGGCCTTAATTGAATTAAAAAAAATTTCTTAAGGACCCAATTTGATGCGAAAATTTTTCAGGCCCTGGAACTGATTCCCTTTACAATTACAGGGGCCTTCTGATGTATTAAGCCTAAATAAATAGAGTATATATATCCTTTTATCCAACCTTATCCTTTTTTGTTTGTCAATTCTTCCGGTTTCAGTTACGAAAAAAATGACTTTTGAATTTTGGTTACATTGGAAAGTTTGTAATTTTGTTGGGATGTTTTTTTTAAAGTAAAGTAGCTTTCTAAGTTTAAAACTCGGCTTATTAAATTGATTTTTTTAAACTAAATTGAAATTAAAAATAATGTAGCTGTTCTAACATGAATGTACCAAAAAAAAGCTGTTTTAACATGAAATGGTTGCATTTGTCCAAAAAAAAAAATTGCATATATGTAAAAGAATTTTATACCGAATGTGCATCGCCTTGATGTTACCGACATTTTTAGAGATCAAATTTTTTTCAAACTATTTAGCAAAAATGGGATACAATAGGGCTTTAGGGTTGTCCCGCTTTGGAAACATAAAAACAAAACCTAGTTTATGTTCTATTTTATTTCCTACTTGTTTCTTTTTTGACAGAATATTTCCTACTTGTTGTTCTCAAAACCTTTACATTCATAAATATAATTTCAGTTTTCTAAAGAAAATTGAACTCTCTTTTAAAATTGTGATTAATTACTGCAAGCGTGTGAGCTTTTGAATTTGTGTTTGGAGGGATTGAGTGCGAACAGGGTCCATATTAACCTATACACGTGGTCCCTTGATTGTCGTACAATCATACTTAAGGAACCACTTGATTACTTTGCTTCCTTTTTTTTAGCACAAGATGAAAGAAACAAAAGAAAACAAAACAAGCAAAGAAACAAAAGAACAGGCACTAAGGCCTAGCAAAGCAGATGCCAAGGGCGTCTGGAGTCAGCAAGCTTCCCATCTCCTCTCGAGAGGTGCATCCACCAAAACAAGCTCTAACTCCTGGCTAGCTCCATGCTTTTCCAATAAGTTTGCACAGGTATTCCTTTCCCGCAAGGTATGAACAAGCTCTACCTTCCAAGGTCGGCGCAACAAATCTTTGATGTCCCAAAGCAAGGAAGCATACACATGGCGACATAGAGGGACCAATAAAACCAGCTCCAGAACACGCAACGATTCAGATTGTCACTCCACGATCTGAAAGCCCCGATCCCATGTAAGGGTCAACCCATGGAAGATGCCCAGCAGCTCCAAATGAAGAATTTCCGGGTCATCCAAGAACCCAAAGAACCTAGCAACCCATTCCCCTAGAAAACTCCTGATGCAGCCCCCAAAACCTCCACGACAGGGCACCCGCTGAACAATACCATCAACATTAACCACCACACTATTCTGAAGCTGCGGAGCCCACTTCACCCAACACTGCTGCACCTGAGCAATATCATTACCCGAAAACGCTCGTCGGATGTCTGAAGCCATAGCCGTGATATGCACAGCAAGCACTTGATCAGAAAGCAACTGATTCTCAAAGCAAGCCAAGTTCCTAGACCTCCACACCCACCACAAGGTTGCACATTCGATGGGGGAGGATGAAGAGAGGATAGACCGCAGCCACGTCCGAGGCTCCTGGAGGCAGAAAGCTGGGCTATTGACATCAAACTGCAGCATAGACCAAATATGACGAGCTCTGGGACAATTCTGAAGGCAATGAAGGACCGATTCGTCCTCAACCAAACACTGGTTGCATGCTGCAGAAGCCGCCATGCCACAGTGATGTCGGAGCAGGTTGGTAGGCAAAAAATTATGACAAGCGACCCAAATTAACACGGCACACTTCATAGGAATTTTGGTTCACCAAATCCATGTCCAACTCGAGTCCTCCAAACTCACCACACCCTCCACACCCAACTGGTTCTCCAAGATCCAATGATAACCAGAAGCGACAAAGTATTCACTAAAGGCACAAGCAGTCCAGCGAAACCCATCCTTTGCCCGATGGTTGATTGTCACTCGAATGGCATTAATTTGGTTGGTAACCTCCTCGGGGAGGGGAGTCCACAGTCTGCTTAGATCCCAGGAAGAACCATTCCTGACATCACGAATACGCAGCTCCAAGTCATGCACATCGACAAAGTTGACTTGCTGGCAAAGAGGATGGTTAGAAGCCCATGGTGAATACCAGAAGAAAGATTCTCCATGACCAACTACAAACGTCATACCCGGAGCAACAAGAGGCTTAGCATTCTGAAAGGCTCTCCAAACAGAGGATCCATGTCACTGAGGCACAGTTAGATAATTTCCACTCGGGAAGTATGCAACCCGGGGAAGAGCTACCCACAGCTTATCCACCCCACACACAAGCTGCGACACATTTTTTGTAACATCCCGATCTGACGACTGGCCTCACGGTAACAACACGAGTCTTTTCAGCGCGCTTTGTCCTCACTTGCGCACTTCCTGAGAAAACTTCCCAGGAGGTCACCCATCCCAATATTGCTCCAAGGCTAGCACACTTAACCATGGAGTTCTTATGAGTTGGGCTCCCGAAAAGAAGTTGCAACTTGTTGTCATGAGTAGTACTAATCAAATCTTTTATGCCCTCTTCAACTGTATAGTCCATCCCTATACAGTCTCGGAATACCTCTTGTTCGGGTGTGAGATCGGTTCATTCATGTGCCCCTCCGCCTAGAAGCCTGCCAGGAGCCGCTCCTTGTCCGTGCCTCACTGCACCGGCGATCACTCCCCGCCCTCGTCGGCCCCGGGTGTCACAGGCCCACCAGCTTCCGCTTGGTTCGTCCCCGAACCACACCGTACTGGGAGAGGTCGGCTCTGATACCATTTGTAACATCCCGATCTGACGACCGACCTCACGGTAACAACACGAGTCTTTTCAGTGCGCTTTGTCCTCACTTGCGCACTTCTTGGGAAAACTTCCTGGGAGGTCACCCATCCCAATATTGCTCCAAGTCAAGCACACTTAACTATGGAGTTTTTATGAGTTGGGCTCCCGAAAAGAAGATGCATCTTGTTGTTATGAGTAGTACCAATCAAATCATTTATGTCCTCCTCAACAGTATAGTCTCATACCTATACAGTCTCGGAATACCTCTTGTTCGGGTGCGGCTCGGTTCATTCATGTGCCCCTCCGCCTAGAAGCCTGCCAGGAGCCGCTCCTTGTCCGTGCCTCACTGCATCGACGATCACTCCCCGCCCTCGTCAACCCTGTGACGCCCGGGGCTGACGAGGGCGGGGAGTGATCGCCGGTGCAGTGAGGCATGGACAAGGAGCGGCTCCTGGCAGGCTTCTAGGCGGATGAGCACATGAATGAACCGAGCCGCACCCGAACAAGAGGTATTCCGAGACTGTATAGGGATGGACTATACTGTTGAGGAGGACATAAAAGATTTGATTGGTACTACTCATGACAACAAGTTGCAACTTCTTTTCAGGAACCCAACTCATAAGAACTCCATAGTTAAGTGTGCTAGCCTTGGAGTAATATTGGGATGGGTGACCTTCCAGGAAGTTTTCCCAAGAAGTGCGCAAGTGAGGACAAAGCGCACTGAAAAGACTCGTGTTGTTACCATGAGGCCGGTCGTCAGATCGGGATGTTACAAATGGTATCAGAGCCGACCTCTCCCAGTACGGTGTGGTTCGGGGACGAACCAAGCGGAAGTTGGTGGGCCTGTGACACCCGGGGCCGACGAGGGCGGGGAGTGATCGCCGGTGCAGTGAGGCACGGACAAGGAGCGGCTTCTGGCAGGCTTCTAGGCGGAGGGGCACATGAATGAACCGATCTCACACCCGAACAAGAGGTATTCCGAGACTGTATAGGGATGGACTATACAGTTGAAGAGGGCATAAAAGATTTGATTGGTACTACTCATGACAACAAGTTGCAATTTCTTTTCGGGAGCCCAACTCATAAGAACTCCATGGTTAAGTGTGCTAGCCTTGGAGTAATATTGGGATGGGTGACCTCCTGGGAAGTTTTCTCAAGAAGTGCGCAAGTGAGGACAAAGCGCGCTGAAAAGACTCGTGTTGTTACAGTGGGGTCAGTCGCCAAGTCAGGACGTTACATTTTTCCCTAGCAAAGCCACATTTTGGTCCCTTGCTTTTCGCAACCCCAACCAATAAGATGAAGCCCTCTCCCATCTCTATCTTTCCAAATAAACCCCTTGACAAGGGAGTCAAGAGAATCGCACACGCCTTGGGGAAGCCAGACCTGGCTCATGCAATAAGATGGCATGTCAGTCAACACTGATTGAGCAAAAGTAATCCTATCAGCCCGGTTCAGAAGCTTGCACTTCCAGTCAGCAAGCCGCCCCCTCATCCTGTCCAGAATGAAGTTAAAGTCCTCTTTTCACACCCTCTTCTGAAAGATTGGGAAACCAAGATAGCGACCAATGTCAGAAGTAACAAAGAAACCCCACAATGTTGGTGAAGCTCGCCTTCTTCGCAGAGGTCAGACCAGAGTGCCTAAAATCTTTGGTTTTGAGCCATTTACCTTGAGACCAGAAGCCAAACAAAACTCATCTAACATGTCCTTAAGAAGTCTCACTTGACTCTCGACAATGCATGTGGCTCTTAAGTATTAAACTATGGTCACGATAGTTCAAACAATCACTTTTAATCACTAAATTGGCATCAATTGGAGTATCTATTTCTGTATAAAGAAAGAGAATGGGGAAAAATGGCCAAGTGGTTGCTAAAAAGCCAATAATAAAACAAAATTTGCATTAATATAAGTGCACCTTCATTGACTTGAATTATGAGACGTGAGGATTGGGGGGAAAGGGATGATGATCAACCCTCTTTTTGTGTTCTCAAAGTGACCTTTGCTTTTTTTCTTTTTTTCTTTCTTTATTTTTTTTTGTTCCATTGGAAAACTATTCTTTCTTTCTTTCTTTATGCGACATAGCAATTATATTCTTTTTGAAGGAGGGAAATTTTTTACACCACTCTACATATTATCCTTTTATTCAACCTTATCGTTTTTAAATTTTTAAATTTTTCCGGTTTCAGTTAGGATAAAATTGAGTTTTGAATTTTAGTTACATAGGAACATTTGTAATTTTGTTGGGATTTCTTTTTTAAGTAAAAGTGGCTTTCTACGTTTTTTTTTGTGCATGGGAAAAATGACAAAAGACTCTAAAGCACTAAAAGATCCCTAGCTAAAAACGACTCCACCAAGCTCGGGGGAGCCACGAACTCCTGAAGAGCACATTGAAGTCGAGCCCCTTCTCCAGCGAGATAGGCAGCCGAGCCATTGTCGTAGGTGAATACGCACTTCCCACCTACGACAAAGAAGCAAATGACCTGCCTGAATTTCTGGAGCAAGAGAGTGATAACAGTGATTCCCATTCCGGAGGGCATTAACTAATTCCATACAATCAGTTTTACAGTACAGCTTCTCATATCCCATATCCCAAGCGAGCTTAAGCCCCATCAACATCGCACGAACCTCCGCTTTCATTGGATCTCCACCAGCCGTTCCAGCATAAAAACCCATCTGCCAAGCTGCCGCGCTATCCCGGATCACGTCCCCCATGCCCATGCAAATATGTGAAGGGCTAAACGCACCGTCCACCGTGAGCGAGCAAAAACCCATAGGAGGAGGGAGCCAACGAGCAACGTGCAACATGCCGTGGAGGGGACTTGTGCTGTTGCTAATAAACTGCTGATAATCTCGCTCCTCTCCATGAATCCACTGAACCACATAATCCACCGTCCAATGCTTCTCGCCGAGCACCATCTCGTTGCGTCACCGCCACAGACCCCAGAGCCCAGCCAAGAAGAGAGTAGAATTGCTCCCTCTTGTCAGCGAACGAACCCAAGCCCTGGTCTCCTGGGAATGAAAACTTGGCCACCCTAGAGCACCGAGCCGTTCCCAAACTTCCAGAGAATGCGGGCAATCCCGCAGGCAATGGAAAACATCATCCACCGGATTGGAGCAGCGAAGACACGCCGACGAAGTACATAAGTTACAGGAAAACCTCTTCTCGTTAACTTGAATGACATTGTGAAGCAACAGCCACATGAACACCCGGATCTTCTCAGGGACTTCCAATTTCCACACCCAACGCCAATCCTCCATACTCTGCGTACCATCATTCCGGTCTCGAAGCCACTGATACCCTGAAGCGACGAAGTATACTCCCGACGAGTGAGGGTGCCAAGTCCAACAATCACGGAGCTGGTCATTCACCACTGCCCCCATTGAATGAAGCACATTAACAAATTGTTGGGGGAGATTAGTGAAAAGAGCAAAAAAATCCCAGGCCCCTCCATGGATAATATCCTTGAGACAAGTGTCTGTATCTGAAATGTGTACGTAGGGCACCGCAGCACCCAGGGCACCCATGCCACTCCAATCCGAGAACCAAAGCGAGGTCCTGTCATCCCCAACCTTGTAATGAAAGCCTTCCTTGATACAGTCCCGGGCTTGAAGAATCCCTCGCCAAAGCGGTGAGGCACCCTGGACCCTTGTGGCTCCTAAAACATGGCTACGACCAAGATACTTATGCGAAAGAACTCTGGCCCAAAGCTTAGGAGAATCCTGCGCCGAGGCCCAGACGTTCTTCCCCATCAAAGCCGTGTTAGCCAACCCAGCATCACGAATTCCAGCTCCACCATGACTCTTATCCTGAATGAGCTTCCCCCAGCTAACCCGATGCCACCCATGACCCCCTCCTCGAGAGAACCAAACAAAATTCCTAGTTACCTAGTTTATATGATGCGTGACACTCCGCGGCAGCCAAACGGCCTGCATAGTGTAGGTGGGGATAGAATTAATCACTGCCTTGGCCAAACAGATCCTGCCTGCAGTGTTCAAAAGCTTTGATTTCCAAGTAGCCAACCTTCTATGGATCTGGTCCAACAAGTGCTGGTACCTCGCAGCGGTTATGCGCCCACCTTGCAGCAAAAACCCCAAATACCGCCCTAAATCAGTGGCAATGGGGCACACTGCAGCAATATTCCTTCTCTCTGCCTGAGACACCCCTTTAGAGCAAAGGGCTTTGGATTTAGCCACGTTCACAACAAGGCCTGAGCTGGTTCCAAAATCAGTCAAGATATCAACCACAACTTGAACCTGCGAGCTCTTCGCTTTGCAAAATAAGAGCACATCATCAGTGAAGAGAATGTTAGATAGCAGGGGCCCTCCACGAGACACTTGTATAGGGAGCCAAGAGCCATCATTCACCGCCCTTTGGATCCTAGCAGATAGCTTCTCCATGCACAGTACAAAGATATAAGGGGACATAGGGTCCCCTTGCCGGACGCCACGTCCCGGGGAAAACCAATCCAAGCGGGCACCATTCCATAAAACCGCAAGCTTGGAAGAGGTGATGCAATTCATAATTAACTTGACAATAATACTAGGGAAATCAAACTCCTCCAGGGTATCTTCAATGAACTTCCAAGACAACTTGTCGTAGGCTTTCTCTAGGCCAATTTTGAGGGCCATGGATCCATTCGTCGCAGAGGATAACTCCAAATAGTGAACCACCTCTTGGGCCAAAAGAGCATTATCTGTGGTACCCCGGCCAGGAACAAAGCTATAGTGGAGGGGGCTCACCAAGTTTTTTAGGTACGACCTCAACCTAGCCACAAATACCTTTGTGATGATCTTGTACAATACATTGCAAAGACTTATTGGGCGGAAGTCCTTCATCTGGGTTGGGATATCCACTTTTTGGATAAGAACCAATAGAGTCTCAGCAAGAGAAGGATCAATGGTCCCTGTGCTAAAGGCATCACTGAAAACCCTCCACACATCATCTCCAACAATATCCCAATATTGTTTGAAGAAGAAAGGCTGAAAGCCATCCGGTCCAGGAGCCTTAAAGGACTTCATGGACATGAGCGCCTCCCTTACCTCACGCTTGGACACAGGCTCCGTCATGCATCTTCTAGCCGCATCAGAGATATGAGGGACACTTCCCAACTCAGCAGGCTGACCTTCAGATATCAACTCAGGGGAAAACAACATCTCATAGTAGGATTGGGCCACCCCCTTAAGAACCCCATCATCCGTACACCAAGAGCCATCACCCAGTTGCAACCTGTGGATCTTATTGCGCTTTCTCCTGATAATGGTTTGGGTATGGAAGAATGCAGTGTTGCGGTCCCCAAATCTAACCCAGTTCTCCCTAGCCTTTTGATACCAAAGCATCTCCTCCTGCTTCAGGATCTCCCTATATTCTTTATGGAGCTCACCTTCTAGTTGGACTAGGCTAGAGGTAACCAAAGAATCAAGCTCCAGCTGCACCCCTTTTAACCTCCCTTCCACTCTCCGCTTACGTTGAAAAATGTTCCTGAAGGTAGTTTTGTTGAACGATACCGAGTCGGTTTGGACGCGCGTGAGCTTCTCATGAACCTGGCCACCGTTATCCCTCCAAGCGTTAGCTACAACTTGTCTATAGTCGTCATGCGAGGACCAAGCAGCCATGAATCGAAAGGGACGACGATGTACTGCAGCCACCGGGGAATCACACCTTACAAGGATCGGGTTATGATCAGAATGCATCCTCATAAGCACCTCAACATAGCCCTCAGGGAAGGAATGGCGCCAATCGTGGTCACCAACTGCTCGATCAAGGCGCTTGGAAATCTTCAAAGCCCCCCTTTCCCGTCTATGCCACGTGAAAAGACCACCTTTGGTTTCCAGATCAACAAAGTCACACGCTTGCAGCGACTCAGAGAATCTAAGAGCCTGATTCTTGGGGAAAACACCACCCCTCACCTCGCTGGGATACAGAACTTCGTTGAAGTCTCCCACAGCGAGCCAAGAATGTTGGATCGCAGGTCTCAAGATGTGAAGGTGCTCCCAAAGCTCGTCATAGTGGTTAGGGCTAGGGCTTGCATAAATAACAGAGCAAGTCCAGCTATAGGCACCCACTGAAACATTGAAGGAGATTGCTTGTGGATGAGAAGCCACAAGGTCCAGGGTAGCCTTAGAGCCTTGAATACTCAAAACCCATATACCTCCTCTGTGGCCCACAGCCTCCTGGAGAAACGAAGCAGAGTAACCATTTGAAGCCCAAAAGTTCCGAGTTTGATTGAACTGACAATGGGTTTCAACCAAGATCAAAATGTCGGGATTATTAACCCGAATGAAATTTTTCAAAGCTAACTTAGCGTTAGCATTCATGGCTCCTCGAATGTTCCACATGAACACTGTAAAATCTTCAAAACCAATCATGGGAAACAATGGAGGAAAAGAAATCACGAGCACCCTTAGGTCCCACCAGCTTCTTTAAACACCACATCCTCGTCCAGAACAACTTTCTCAATAGCATGATCATCATATCCAGTGAGGTCCAACGCTGCCTGGTTGTCCCTCGATGCATCAACAACCTCTTGGATGCCCATGTTAACCCTCGGGTCAGGGGCACCAATGCGATTCAGATAATCCTCCATCATTTCATCAACGCTCACGTCAACTTGGAGGTGGTTCTGGATTGGGGGTGACATCACCTTCGCTGCAGGAGGTGAGGGGCCCTACTGCTTAGTGGGCCTAACATTGTTCTTGACTACTCCTGCCTGGCCCACTCCCACATTACGGGGTCTCTTGCGATTAGGTAACTGTGAAGGATCTGCACCAAACGAGAAAACTGGAGGAGCAAGGGATTTCCTCTCTTTCTGGATATTGTGGGCCCTCTCATTATTACTCCCTGATTTGGTACCAAGAATTTCAAATTTGTTCACATTCCTTGCACCAAAATTGAATCTTTCTTGACCTGCTCTTTACCCTGTGATGGACGCTTCTTCCTCGTAACCGTAAGCCACTCGCCATGCGCCAGCTCAGGGGATTTATCACCCGCTTTAATACCTCCTTGATTCCCGCCTGATGGGTTGGGGGGAGCCACCGACTCTGACGGTGAAGGAGCTAGGGTTTCCTGGGTCGTTGCATGGATGGGTGGCACTTGGTTTGCTGTCGCCGCCGTCGCAATACCCAAAGTAGTGCTTTCCGGCCTCACCACAGACGGTGCCGGAGTCTCACAGTTTCTGCTCATATTCCCATAGCAACCGCACCTCGCACAGAGGAGGTGAAATCCCTCATATTCCACATTATACCAAGTCCCACGCAGTCGGATTCTTCCAACCACAGGCTGATCAAGATCAATCTCAACGCATATGCGAGCAAACCGCCCCTTATGCATATCCACCGTGTTCAGGTCCACTTTAATATGGGTGTCAACTCCTTTGGCCATGGTCATCAGGATATTCTTCTTGTAGAATTGTAACCCTAGACCTGGAATGCGGATCCAAACCATAGTGGTATTAATTTTGGAATTAGCAGCAACAAAATCTGGCGTCCAAGGCTTGACTGAGAGATAATGGTCGAAAATAAGCCATGGAGCTCCGGTCATGGCCCTTGTTTTGTCCTCCAAAACTTCAAACTTCACATAGAAGTACCCATTGTGCACCTCAAAAACCTCAAACTAGGGATGGCAATGGGTCGGGTAGGGCGCGGGTTTTGCCAAACCCAAACCCAAACCCGAAATCAAAAACCCGCACCCGCACCCGAAATGGGTGGTGAACTTAAACCCACACCCGAACCCATTGGGTTTCGGGTTCACCCGACCCGTGCCCACACCCGCACACAACCACAAACAAACCAGCTGAACCCGGAAACCCGACCCGAAAAAGAACCCGAATTATAAAACCCGACCCGGTTGCAACCCGGTCTAACCTTGAATAACATTACTTTCTTAGCAAATTTCATTGCTTTTTACAATCAAAATCAGAAAAACATACACCTGCTTATTTATATATTTCATAGTGACTCCACAATATTGTCAAGCACTCAAGCTTATTAAGCTGGCCTTCAGCAACCAGAAGTGCAAAAGCACATTGTATGTAAATTCATTAGGCTGACAATTATTCTCCACCATTTTTTCAAGAGCATGATGGCCCTTAGCAAGTGCCTCAATCATAGTATTATAAGCAATCAACAATAGTCTTAATCTTCCCAATTACAAAATTCATGGGTCCTTAAACTTCCCAATTACATTTGAAAACCACAAGTAAAGTAAAGGTGAGATAAACTCAACAATTCAAAGTCTTCAACATCAAGCATAAATCCAACACAAGGAAAAACTCAAAGCATACAATTAAAACAACAATCTTCAACAACACCCTCTTCCAAATTAAAACAACAGTTCTCAATAGCTCAATCCAATTATCTAAAGTCCACAATCTTCAACAACAACCTGTTATATTCACGTTAAGCAACTCATTAGTAATTTTTCTTAAAGCAACATTGAAACAAGTTATTGTAATCAAAGTTAACAATAATACTAACCGTGTTATGCATTAAAGCATAGATGCAGTAACTATTAATCATCAAAACGGTAACTCAAACCATCTATTATTTCAGCTGTAATAAGAAGTAAATCAAAATTAAATAAAACATCAAAGCTTAACATTAATAACATATTCAAAGCAAATGAAGAATAAAATACCTTCGTCATCGGACTCCATTTCATTCAATACCGTAGCATATTCTTATGCAACACTAGAATTCAAATTCCCTACAAATATCCCACATAGAGTACCAAAGAATGATTAGTTGACAATATATAAACATAATTTGAAATTAAATGATATTGAATTAAAATTTTAAAATTTTACCACCACTCTCATTAGACCATAGCCAACTCCTAGCACACATCAAAGCCTCTACAGTAGTCCAATGAAGTCGACTTCGATGAGGGCTCAATATTCGACCACTAGTGCTGAATGCCGATTCTGAAGCTACTGAAGAGATAGGAATAGCTAACACATCTCTTGCAATTGTTTGAAGTGTTGGGTACAGTCCTCCATTTGCCTTCCACCAATTTAAAATATCAAAATCTGGCAGTGTCTTCTTTAAGACTTTCTCACCCAAATAATGATCTAACTCAGATTTAATATTTAAAGAGCTAGCTTCTTCCTCCCTCTCAACATACAATTCCCATTCTTCCACCAAAAGGTCATCATGAGCAACATTAGTATCAATCAATGGAGAGCTTTCAATAGAATTGTTTTTGCTTTGATAATCAGAAAGCAAATCATAACACAAATCTCGAATTCTTTCTCTTGTGCACCTGAGTTGTTAGCATACAACTTTGTAAAATAGAACTGAAGCAATACCATCTTGTTCCTAGGATCCAGAACTGTAGCAACTCCCATGACATCATGTATCACACTCCAATAACTTTCAAATTTTTCCATCATCCTATCTGCCATCTCCTTAATCAATGTATTATGGGAGCTCTGCCATCTAATTATTTCCAACGTAATCTTACAAATCTTGGGAAAATAAAGATTGGCAGTTGGATATTTGGTACCAGAAACCAACTCAGTTATATCATTAAGCAGTCCTAAACACCCACAAACATCCTTTGCAAATTTCCATTGTGAATTACTTGGCAAACAAGTGTATAGCTTTTCACGTTGAGCTAGCCGAACAAATACATCCTTGTATGGTATGGCAGACTCAAGCATCTTAAATGTTGAGTTCCACCTAGTTGGAACATCATTTACTAAGCCTCTAGTACAATTTATTTTCAATTGTCTAGCTGTTTCTTCAAATTTTTCGTGCCTTTTTGGGGTACCATTCCAATACCCCACACTATCCCGATTCTTTTCTACACCATCCTTCACCACATGTAGGCCTTCTTTAACAATTAAGTTTAAGATATGCGCAGAACAACGCATATGCAATAAAGACCCATCCTTTATCAAAGACTCCAACTGCAACTTATTCTTAACAAGGTCAATCATTTTATCATTTGCAGCACAATTGTCTAAAGTGATTGTAGACAATTTTGAGTCAAGGTTCCAGTCCATCAAACATTCGACAAGTACTTGACAAAGTCTTTCACTAGTGTGAGGGGCTGGAACATAAATGAACCTAAAATAACAAGGAACATAAATAACTAACTTACATTTAAAAATTTTATCATACAAAAACAGCTAGTAGGATAAAAGAAATTTAAACTTTATCACCTCAAAATCCGACTCTGTAAAGTCCAAGTGCCATCAATGTAGTGAACTGTGACCGCCATGTAATCCTTTTTTTGGTTGCTTGCAGTCCACATGTCTGTGGTAATGGCCACTCTTCCTTCATGAGTGTCTAGCATCTTCGTAGTACATTGCCTCTCAATATCATAGATTTTCAAAATCTCCTTCTTAATAGTGTTTCGACTAGGAACTAGAAACAATGGTTGGAGAGAACCTAATATGCTCCTAAAACCAATATGATCCACTATCGATAGTGGATAATCATGCATGACAATTGCATTTGCAATCAACTTCTTTGTTTTCTCTGCATCATAATTTCCAAAGCCTATCTCTTGCTTGCCTTGGATGGCTTTAGGCATGATGAATGTTTGCCCTTTGTTATGGCCTCTCGTCTAAATCTGCTTCTGAACACACCTATTTGCATGGCCACGCAATTGAGTTGTTCCATACGTTGAATTGCCACTAAGATGTTTCTTGCACCACTTGCATATCGCCTTTACTTCCCCATTCACTTGAACCTTATCAAAATCATTCCAGACCTCACTTTTTGGCTTCTTTGTTGGAGGTTGTGTTGAATCCGCACCATCTTGCCCATCATGAGTTGAATCATTTAGTGGGGGACCTTCTTGTGTAGGATTAGAAGTTCCTTCCGGAGTTGTGTTCACTTGATCCATCTTCCCTAGAACATCAATAACAAAATCAGAAAAAGTAAACAACAATGTTTGATAAACAAACAAAAATTAAACTTATCTCAATTTAATAATTTAATTATATAGAATAGAAGGGATCCCAAGAGAGAGTCATTCACAATTTTTAGCACTCAATTATTCTCAGAATGATAACTACTAGAAACAAACAAGTCTTTGAATCTGTTAAAGCATTATGTGTCAAAATTTTAGCTAAGGGCCGCCGTGGTCAGGTTCAGCTAGTTATCAAAGGTCATTTTCTAATCATCACAATATTTGAATATATGAATTATGAAAGAAAGTCAGAAACAAAATTTATAGCAGTAGTGTCATATTAATATGAATAGATGACAAGTACATAAATAGATAATTGTTAAAACAGATTGTGGCAAGCAGAAGAAATACCACCACCATTAAACAGATTGTAGCAGTACCAATTATTCATTTTATAATAATATACCCTTCTTTCCATGTTAAAACAAAAACTCCAATAAAGAAATACCACAAAAGAGTAGCATGCAGAAGATCTAAACTTATGAGAAGAGTAGCATACCTCAGTTTTGGAAAGTTCTTAAGGATTTTCTTAGCAACAGCACCAAAAGCAACCCTTCCAATAGTTTCTCTTGCAGAAGATCTACCACCACCCTTAAACATTAAAGTTCAGATGTATGAGCTTAGTGCATATATGTCACTTCTAATGAGAATGCCTAACTCGTAACATTATAAAAGTAAGTACCTGAACTAATCTGACAAGTGACACCATTGTAATGAGTTTGTAGCTGAAGCAAACCCTAAACTAAACAGAGGCTAAGGGGAAACAGTTGAAGGGAAGAGAGAAAACCTGAAGCGGAGGTGACGGCGGCTCCGTGGACGCCTGGACGGTGGCTCCATGGACGGAAGAAGGAGACGGAGCAGGACTGGAAGAGGAGAACGACAGCTCCGGAGGTAGCAGTGAAGAAGAAAGCCGTGAACTGAAACTCTGAAAGTGGAACCTCAAACCCTATTTCTATTCTAATAACATATATATACCTAAGGATATATTTGGAATTTCACTTATACAGAGCCGGGTTCGGGTAGGGTTCGGCCCGAAAACAGTTACAGCAATCGGGTAAAACCCGAACCCATTAAACTCGGGTTTTCGCCCAAAAAAGTCGGGTCGGGTCGAGTCGGGTGCCCACGAGTTCGGGCTTCTCTGCCATCCCTACCTCAAACCCACCACTAGGCTTCCACAACATACGCAACCTGTCACAGAGCACCCTGTAGCCTATGTTCTTACCCAACAATTTCACTACCAAGCAGTCCTCCCATGGTTGGCAGATCTGCTCGTATTCATTGTCCCTGAAATCAAAGGAGGGAAACAACCTGTTACCTTCCACCAATGTCAAGGACATAACACCACTAACCAGCAAATCCCCCTCTTCTTCCACTGCCTCAACCCTCTTCCCTAACACCTTCTCCTTGAAAGTTGGCTTCCGTACCGGCGTACTTTCACCCCGTCCCGTCGCGTCCAGATCCTCCATGTGCACCTCATTCCGGCCGTCGCTCGTATCTCTCTTCCAGTCGCTCGTGTCTCCCATAACTAAACCTTTTTTTTCACTTTCACTCGGCGATGGCAATCAGCGGCGCTCAGACCTTAGCGATAGCGATTGTATAGCTTTCTACGTTTAAAACTCCGCTTACTTTCAGCACAGGAAAAATTATTTTTAAATCATTAAAATACGGTTTTGTTATAGTTATTTTGAACTTAATTTATACTATTTTTTTATACATCGGAAAATTGAGTATATTCCAAAACATTAAAAAGATTAAGCATAAAATTTTGATCTAATTTAGTATTGATTTTGAAAAATAACAAATTTTAACATTAAGTATATTCCAAAACATTAAAATGATTAAAAAGGAATTTAAGTGTATATTAAAAATAATAATCACAAGTAAAACAAAATTAGTATTGATTTTATATTTTAATTTCATAAAAAGAGTTAAACATTAAAATTCAATTTTTTTTGGACTTCAATAATTAAAATTTGGCTTAATTGCAACTTTGGTCCCTGACGTTTACCAATTCCACGATTTTAGTCCCCCACCTAATTTAATTACACAGATGGTCCCTGACTTTGCTGGCAGTCTGCAACGTTGGTCCTACCGTTTGTTTGTTAATGGATGAGGTTTACGTGGATGGTCACTTAGCTGATGTGGAAGTTGAATTGGTGAAAGAAAGAGACCAGCAACTGATTCAACCTTCTTCCTCGCCTCTAGGGACTCGTTCGTTCTTTATCTCTTCCCTTTTCGCTAAATCTCAAGTTTCGAAACATCTTCCTCACGGTGCTCTGTTTTTTAGGGAGGAAGAGGGTAGAAGATGACCGTTGCAGGTCTCACGTGCAACTCACGTGTTTCCTTCTCTCTTCAGTCCTTCTTTCTCTCTCCAATTGGACATCCACGTAAGCCTCCTCCGTTAACAAATAAACGGCAGGACCAACATTGCAGACGGGCAGCAAAGTCAGGGACCATCCGTGTAATTAAATTAGGTGGGGGACAAAAATTGTGGAATTGGTAAACGTCAGGGACCAAAGTTGCAATTAAGCCTTAAAATTTTATGACAAAAAGGGTAACAACCCAAAAACACAACAATTTAAATAACTAATTTGAACTAGGAGAATTACACTGTTGTATATATTGTGTGCAACTCACTCTCCATAAGAAAAGATAAAAAATGTTAAAGACAGTCTTATAGATAATATAGCTCACTATACTCTTCAAAGTGAAGACTCTAATTTAGAATGTTTAGAAATACTTCAAAGTGGGTCGGGAAAATCTGACCACCCGTCCAACTCAAATCGATCCGATAACGAGTCGAATAAGATGGACTTATTACAATTCGATCATGCTCAGATCGGATATCGAGTTCGTGAAAATTTCACTTTTTTTTTACTCATTAATATAGATTGGAATGGTGGTGAGGAATTCGGTGGGGGAGGTCCTGGCTTGTGCTTCAGCGAAGCGGCCTGGAGCAACATTAGCGACGGTAACAGAGGCTTTAGCACTTCGTTGGGCTATGTCCCTTCCTCTAGAGCTATGCTTCTTGGATATGGTGTTGAGACAAATTGTTGTGTTCTTCATGATGCTTCGTCGTGTGCCAGTCTTAATCGTCGTCCATTATTACTAATTAATTAAACTTTGTTGGTTCTTTTCGTTTGTTTCAGTTGTTGCTTATTCATAGATCAACAAATAAGGTTGCGGATTTTATGGCTAAGTTTGTTATTTCTACTCGTTGTTTTGTGTGGATTGAGGAATGCCCAACTACGTTGGAGCATATCCTTGCCTTTAATGTAAACTCTGGTTCTATTAATTAATAAACATCGGATGTTTCCTTAAAAAAACTTAGATTGTTTCATGTCATTTGATAATAGAATTTAATGTTTTAAACTTGATGTTTCCTTAGGATATATGAATGCATTAGGAGATCCAAGGGTTACCTCCCTAGCAGCAGCGTTTGGATCACCTAGAGGGATAACAAAATCTTCTTCTTCATTATTCTATCCATAGTTAAAGATCTCTCTTTGTTCGGGAGCAAGTCCGACTCTCGTTGTGAAGAAAGTGCATTAGATTCTGTTATTGGTCGTCTTTCAAAGACGTCGGTTTGAAGCGCATCAATTTGCTCACAATAGGACAATTGTCCAGGACGAGTTCTGCGAGCCACTAATCGGCCCAAAAACCAAGGTGCTCTACCAGCCATGGTAGTGTAGAGAGAGTTGGAGGCTTTTGGAGATAGGTTTAGGTTTCAGAGACAAAGAAGGGGAAGAAGTTTGAGATAGATCAAGGCTAGATTACTTTTGGTGTATTTACAAAAGAAATCTGACGATTGAGTGGAAAAGTTGAAAGGTTTAAAGTGTAGTTATTGATGTGATAGAGTAGTGGAGATGACGACTTTGGTTCAGATTTTCAAAGGTAATGATGCGGTGCGGGAATTTAGGCAGATAAAGTTATAATCATTGGAAATCATTACGAGCCGCATAAGGAACAACTTTGAAGTTGATTAGTGTAGGACAAGAAAGGGGGGGGTTTGAATTGTGCCATCCAAAAACATGGATTTCTAAACGATTAAAAGATTTATCATCTTCGTTGGGATCGTTTGGTGCAACTTAATTATGAGAGTAGGGAATGAGTCAATGAATGTCATCGTTTTATCCTGGTTCACCCCCTGAACGATAGGGCTACATCAAGTCATTGGCTATACCAAGATTTCACTAAGCTCAAGTATCAAAGACTTCTCCTTACAAGTATTATTTCTCTCATGCCTCTTCAAGCATAACAAGTATTGTTTTTCCACTAACTCTTCAAGCATACCAAGTATTCTTTAACCACTACCTCTACAGGCATAACCAAGTATTATTAGGACTTCTCCTTACTAAGTATTATCAGGACTCCTCCTTTACATTAGTATATAGGACTTCTCCTCAAACAATGTTTCTCAAGATCATTTCATCTACAAAAGTCTCTTATAGAAAGAGTGATGGTAGATACATTTAAATTCATGAATCATAAAGTATTGATGAGATCTGACTCTAAGACTATACTTTATGTTCTACTACATGAGAGAGTTAGATAAGATTTGACTCTTAAGAAAATCTACTCTTCATGTTGAAGCAGGCGATATTGATGATCGTTTCTGAGTGATGAGCTCTGAGGCTTCTCTTACGCTTAAGTGTGTTGAGCATGGAAGCTCAATCTTGGTGAGCCTAAGCGCTAATTCGGCAAGTCTTCGGCTCTTCATTTTATACTCCTGAATCTGCTGTGAGAGAAAGAAAGCGGTTGGAGCGTGTTCTTCACAGAGCTTCTAGCTATTAGGTCAAACGGTACAATGTATACTTGATGCATTGTTAGAATAGTATGGTTTGATTGAAGCCCTTTTGCCGAAAAGACGTATTCTGTCACCTTGTAGGTAGCATAGGTCTGAGCTTCTATCTATTGGTGTATAGATATAGAAATCTGATAGTGACATCTTTGTACTTCTTGCTTTGCTTAGTCTTATGTCAGAACATGTGCTCTTTACATTGCAAAACTTCTCCAAGAAGCTATTCTAAGCTCCTTTCTTCTTTTTCTTCAGCGATAATAAATTGCAGTTTTCATCATTTGATCAACCTTGTTCTACTCAGACGATCTCCTTTGATTGTTCTTCTCTTCTGTCGTCTTTCCTTTCTTCAAACGATGTTTCTTCATTGTTCTTCTATTCTTCAGATGATGTTCCACGCTTCAGGCATTTTGATTTCTTTCAGATGATCTACCTGTTTAGCTCAATATTCTTTATTTTCTTTTGACGTCGCAGTCTTCATTTCATGATAGACGTTGTTCCTTTCAGAAGATCTTCTTCTCCTTTAGAAATGGATTGTCTTGAAGTATGTTGCCTAGCTGAGTAGATGATGGTAGGAAAAGACAATAAGTTGTATTTCATTTCTTTATTTCTTGTATGAGAGAGAAAGAGGAAACCTTGATGATGACATCTTGGTACTTGTTTCCTTAATCAACGTGCTTCATAGTGTATCACTTGATTTCTCTCACTTGATCTTCTCCTAAGAACGTCAGAGAGATTTCAATTTGAATATTACACTTTTTTCTCTAGACATTGCTTTCCTTGATCAACCTTGAGATAGACAATGAGGATAGACGTTGAGTATGGTCTTCTCAGACGATCTGATACCTTCGATTGAGGTTGCATGGGATGACTTGAATCTTTGACCTCTTCTCTAGATGATCCTGATGCTTTGACTCTTCTTGCTCAGGCTGTTTATCTTGATCTTCTTCTGTTTGGACGGACTAGCGGATTTGACAATTCCTTGCTAGTGTAGTTGCCTTGTAGCTCTGATCATTCTTTTCTTTTCTTGCTTATACGATGTGGCATCTTTGACTTCTTTCGCTTGTATAGTCTGCCTTGTAGCTTTGCCTTTAATTGCACAGACCGTATTGTAGTGATCTTTCTTCTTTTCTCTTGCTCAGACGATCTAGCAGATTTGACTATATTTTCTTGTCTTGTTTTCCTTTGATGCTTTGTCCTTTCTCCTCTTTGGTTAGTCAAGCTAGTAGATTTGATACTTCTTTGCTAGTGTAGTATGCATTTTGGTTTTGAACATTTTCCTCATTTGTAGATGCTGCCTTCTTTTCATCGTTTTGTTCATCAGCAGACGATAGGGACATTTTATCTTGCCTAAATAATGAAGTTTGAATAGATGTTGAGAGATCATCAGTCTAGAGAGAGCTTGATATGGTGATCTTTTCTGAATTGTGAACCGAAAGCTTCTCTCTTGTGAGCACTCAAGCTGAGCTACAAGTCTTCATATCTTCCCTTTATACTTCTGAATCTTCTACAAGAGAAAGATAGTTGTTGGAGCGTGTTCTTCATAGAGCTTCTAGTCGTTGGATTAAATGGTGCTTTTGTGTACTTGATGCCAATTGCATTAAATACATGACACTGTTTGATGAATACCTTTTGCTTAAAGAATGTGGTGTGTCAGCTAGCCGGTGGTATATGTCTGAGTTTCTATCAGTTGGTGTGAGTAAATAGAAATTTGATAGTGACACGAAAGTACTTTCACTTGAAGAAGCTTTTTGAACTATTTTCCAACTTGAGCGTAGTATTCAATCTTCAGAAACTTCAACTTTCTTTCCATGATATACGCTATTCTTTTCAAACGATCTGCTTCCATCATTCTTCTGCTTCAATCGTCCTTCATTCCTTCAGACGATCTATCTGCTTCAATGATTCTTCTTTCATTCTTTTTATTAGTCATTTAGATCTAGATGATAACCTTTGACCAATCGCTTGTAGCTTCCTTCGTATGAAACATATTTATCTAGATGAAGCAAAGCTTGACTAAGGTAGATAACAGTAGGCTTAGATGACAAGCTTTATTCCATTCCTTGTATGAGAGAGAAAGAGGAAACTTTGATGGCTACAACGTTGTACTTGTTTTCTTGATCAACGTGCTTTGTAGAGTATCATGTGATTCTTTGCACTTGACTTTCTTCTCAAGAATGTGAGAGAAATATCTTCAATTAGAACATTATGCCCTTTTCTCTAGACATTGTCTTCATTGGTCAGCTTGAGATAGATGATAAAAATATTCACTGATTATAGTCTTCTCTTCAAGCAGACGATATAACAGATTTGACTTTTCTTTGCTTGTACAGTTTGTCTTGTGGCTTTGACCATTCTTCTCTTGAATGGAACGTCTTCTTGCATTGTCTTGTACCTTGGACATCAGACCATGAGGGATGTGATTTAAGTTCAAACGTTGAATACATCGTCTATCACATTTTGAATGATAACAATTTTCAAGAGTATAAGTGAATTGGTTAAATATTTCATGTAAAGTATATTTCAAGAAATAACCTTTATGCTTCACATCCCCATCGTCTGACAATGAGGTACATGACAATACCAGAAAACATATCAGTCATGTACTATAGGGTTCAAGGCTAGAAGACGGTCAAAGGAAGACAACACAAGAAGAAAAAGTCAAATCCACAAAGTCGTCTGAATAAAAGAAGAGAAGGATGATCGAAGAATAAAGAAGAATCAAAGCTTCAGGACCAGACCTATGCAAGACATATCCAAGCTGACCGATCGTCTGAGAAGACCATGGTTAAAAAATATCTACATCGTCTATCTTGATGGATGAAGTAATGTCTAGAGAAAGAGCGACACATTCAAATTAAAAGCTCTCTGACATTGTTGAAAGAGAAAGTCAAGTGCAAAGGATCACGTGATATCTCACAAAGCACTTTGGCCAAGGAAACAACTACAATGTTGTCACCATCAGAGTTTCCTCTTTCTCTCACTAAAGGAATAGATCATTGTTGCTGATGCTACCAACCAACTGACAATATACACTTAGTAGCATTTTGCCTCAGCAAAGGATACAGATACAGTGTGTAACATACTGATCTGACGACTAATCTCATGGTTGAGTTGCAAATAAGTAACACAAGAAAGGGGGGTTTAAATTGTGTTCTTGAAAATTGCTTTTTAAAACTTAGTTTTATGAAAAGAATATTAGTTCTTTGGTAAAAACGTTTAAGTGTGACTTTTCACAAACTGTTTAGTACAGCGGAAGTAAAACAGTAAATAGAACAGAACGATCAGCACACAGAGATTTATACTGGTTCACCCTAAACGATTGGGCTACGTCCAGTACTTGGCCACCACCAAGATTTTCACTAGCAAGTATCAAGGACTTCTCCAATACAAGTATTAGACAGGACTTCTCCAAGTATTATCACGGACTTCTCCAAGTATTCTGCAGGACTCCTCCTATAAGTATTGTACATGACTTCTCCAAAATCTTACAAAGATTTAAATCACTCTACGAAGATTCTCTTCTTTCAAGAGTAAGGGTAGAGACTTTAAAGTACTGGAACTCTAAGTGTTTGGGTTCAGATCTGACTATTGGATCACTTGAGAGTTACTACAAAGTGTCAAGAGAATAAAAAGATATGACTCTTTTAAGGTACGAGGTTTTCTCTTTCACTTGGCAGAATTTATGGCTTGTGTTTGAAACTTAGGAATATCTGCTTGAGCTTTGAATGCTGTTGAGAAGTTTGAAATGAATGCTTGAATGCTTGAATTCTCAGAGTTAATTCTTGTTGCTTCAGATCTTCAAGACTGTCTTAAATACTTGCTTGCTAGTGTTGTAGTCGTTGTGAGATAAAATCCAACCGTTGATTCAAAAGGCTTGGTTGGTAGCTTCATTAAATGTTACTTCTGAAGCAAGTCTATCCTTAAGCTCAAAAGGTGATGTTTGTCAGCTAGTAGGTGGTGATAGACTTTGGGCTACTTTTCAGACATGAGACAATTTGGCAATTTGATGTTGACGGCTTGTACTTTCCCTTGTTGGTAAGCGTGCCTTTTGCTGAAGTAAATTTGTCTTCATGTGTTTTAGTTTGAATGAGATTCAAATAGTTGTCATTGGATTTGAAAGTGGGACAACCGGTTGTAATCAAACTATGACTTTGGCGCTCAAAATACTTCTTGATATATCTGACTGATGACGTGGCATTGAACGGTCAGAGTCTTCACTGGGGTACAGTAGAGGCAGAGTTACTTCTATTTTCTGAGGAAAATATCCTTTTAATAATTGATAGAACGTTGAAGCGTGTGACATATAGCCAAGTTTCTCCTGAAATTGAGAACGTTATCAGTAGATAAATTTCCAATGAAACTTCTACTATAAAATTGCTATGATTAAAATAAGATTTTAAAAATGTTATGATGCGTTTGAACTTAACAACGGTAACAACACGAGTCTTTTTAGTGAGTTTTGTCCTCACTCGCGCACTTCCTAGGAGGTCACTCATCCCAATATTGCTCCAAGGTAAGCACACTTAACCTTGGAGTTTTTATGAGTTGGGCTCCTGAAAAGAAGATGCATCTTATTATTATGAGTAGAACCATTCAAATCTTTTATGCCATCCTCAACTGTATAGTCTCATACATATACGGTCTTGGAATACCTCTTGTTCGGGTGTGAGATCGGTTCATTCATGTGTCCCTCCACCTAGAAGCCTGCTAAAAGCCGCTCTTGTCCGTGCCTCACTGCACCGTCGATCACTCCCCGCCCTCGTCGGCCCCAGGTGTCCACAATGCATTTAATGCACCTAACAAGAAGATCGTTTTATCCAACAGCTAGTACGCAAGAGACTCTACACGCTCCAACAGCTCTCAACACATCCAAGAAGCTCTTGCAGTATAAAAGGAGGACTTGAAGATTTTCAGAGGCAAGAAACTGAGTTAGAACTTTTATCAAGTCAAAAAATTTTCTTCAAGCAATAAAAAAAGAAAAGTCCTCACCATCTGAGAGAAAACCTTAAGAGTCAAATCCATGTATTCAAATCTCTCTATATTATTACTTTTTTAAATTACAAACTTTAAATATATCCGAACAAAGAATTTTGTTTCATGTCAATCAAGCTCTCACAACTGGCGTTCCATCTGCCTCTTCCGCCTATAGATGTTGCCAAAAGGAGTATGAGGATATTCTTGTTCAGGAGGAATTTCTTTGGTACACAAAATTATGGGAAAATTAGGTGAGATTTGGTGATCGCAATACGAATTTTTCCATACTCAAACAATTGTGCGACTGAATTAAATAAAATTCATGGGTTATTGTTCCGGAAGGGAACTAGTCAGCGGGCTAATCAAAGTATCAGGCGAACAAGAAGTAAACAAGATAAGTGAAAATGCGTGAAAAATGATAGGATCCCCACCGCCGGGGTGGTTCCTGTTATTTATAGCTTGGGTTTTGGTCCGAACGAACCATGGGTTGCCCGGCCCATTTAATGTACAAACGGTCAGCCCAAATATCTTATGTATTGATACGCCCATATCAGACCACAAGCCCACAAGACACTAAGGCTTAAAATAAGACGAAAGTGTCTTTAATCAGCCCACAATCATTAAAGCACTCATAATGTAATTAAAATGGGCGTATGAATCATAACACATGTTCATTTGGATAAAAGTAAATAACAATAACCACGTCAGACTAGCTCTTTCCTCTTCTCCTTTTCTTGCGTGTTGAATCTAACCTGTCAAATCTCTGTGCCTATTACCTGCTACGCCCTTACTGTGGCAAGAGTCATCATTGTTTTTCCTGCTACAATTACATCAACAGATATCCACAAATATTTTGGAACTTGAGCCGCAACATTACCGCGTCTTTAAATCCCACTGACATAATTACCATCATGAAAAATAAATATAATTAAAAGCACACGAAATAAATTCAAGCACAAAAAGTTGTGCCCGTTCCAATGACTCCTGAAGCGTCATGTTTGCCGGACTAAAATGTCCTTTCCACTTGACTTTTACAATGAATCACGTCTGTTTAAATTCGAATTCTTGATCGACGTGTCCCTTTAATCTAAACATCAAACCTGACCCTTGAGTATCCACATGTAAGCACGCGTCCACTCATCTGCTAATTAATTCACCTTTTCATCTCACCCTTTCACCCCTCCTTCCTTCTCTATATAAAGCCCCATATTTTACTCCTCTCATCACTTACCTGCAATTTCTTACTACCCATATTCTCTTCAAAGAAAACAAAAAATCCACACTCTACTTCTTCTCTGTCAAACCCGTTTTTCTACTTCCTGCACTCAACATCAACCATCCCAGCCGTCTTCCAAGTTCCAATCTTTCTCTCAGGTAACAATCCTTTTCTTTCTTCTTCTTTATTTCCATACTTTCACATGAACTTGCACATGAAAGTTCCTACCTTTAACACCCATGACTCTTTCTCTACCCAGAAAACACTGCATAAATATTGCATTTTAAACTGAAAACTTATACTCTATTCCATCTTCATCTCACTTCTAAACCTTTCACTTTCAGGATACTTTGAAAATGGTTTCTAAACGTACCCGTAAAGAGGCTTCTACCCCTAATGTCCCACCTACCGCCGATTCCCTATGGGTGGCCAGTAAAATAAAAAAACAATTTTCTAAAATCTGTACTTCAAAAGCGATTATAGATTTAGTCACTAAATACAACTTTAGGAAAGATGGCCCAGATGCACATTTGGATATAATTCCCTGCGCCCCTGATGAGCCGTGTTGTTTTGGGGGGCCAGATAATCAAGGACGGAACTTCACCTATCTCTTCGAAAACTTATTCTCCGATTTGAAATACACTCTGCCTTTTTCTGATTTCACTTGCTCCGTGTTAACCCTTCTGAATGTAGCTCCCACCCAACTTCATGGCAATGCTTGGGCGTATTTAAAAGCCTTTGAGATTTTATGCCTAACTCTAAAAATCGAACCTACCAGTAATAAGTTTTTCTACTTCTTTGAAACATGTGGGCGAAACGTTAGAGGTGAATATGTTTCGCTTGCTACTGCTAGGGGTCTAAGGCTATTTACTTTATTCAAGAGCCACTATAAACATTTCAAAGGAAAGTTTTCAAACTTCTTGAATCAGAACCCTGCAAAGATATATTTTACTTTGATGACGGGAGTCCCCGGTTTCCGTTCTACTGGACGAACCAATATGAAGGCATCATCAAAATTCCCGAGGATGCCTTGACTAAAGAAGAATTAGTAGATTGCCAACTTCTATCTGGCTTAGGATTGAACCTTGCAGATTTTATGGCCGCCCTTTCTAAGAATGAAGTGGGTAAATATATTGGTAAGGCATCTCATTATGCATTTTACCTTCCCCCTTTATGTAAAAATCTTCTTATATTCTAACACTACTATATTATTGCAGGGAAAATGGCTCGCCTCACTGAAGAAGACCTCCTCCGCTTTCGCCGTGAACAACAAGCTGCTCGTGAAAAAAGGAACCCCTCAAAATCTATCGCCGACCAAGATACCAGCCATTCTGGCACTGAAGTTGGTCGCCCTACTAAGAAAAAGAAAAAGAATGAAGAACCTACATCTCAGAAAAACAAAGCTGCGAACCAGACTTCCTTGGAACAATTCATGAACAAAAATGACTCTCCCGGGGCGAACAAAGGTTGTTCATCAAGCGCTCAGCCTATTTGCTGGAAAAACTTGTTGAAGGAGTTCGAGGAACTAATCTCCACTGAAGTAACTTCACTTTGGGATTCAAAGATAGATTTCAATTCTTTGGTGGAGACAAACTTGGTATTTGAGGCTGATCGTGAGAAAATGAGGAAGATGGGTTTGAAAGAAGCGTGTCAAGCTATGATGACCAAAGGTTTGGAGATTGCTGCAGTCGCCAAGATGATTGACTTAGAATCCAACGGATTCGATGGCCTCGCCAATGCCAAACTTGTTGAAGAAAAAGAAAAAGAAATTGGGAAGCTGAAAGCAACGTTGAAGTTGTTAGATAAATCCAACAAAGCCAATGAGAAGAAAGCCGCTGATTTGGCTTTAGAGATTGAGAATGCGAAGAAGACTGCTGAAGGTTACAAAGCTTCTGTTCAGGCATTGACTGAAGAAAATGACAAAGTGAAAGCTGACCTCGCCCAGATTACTACCGTGCACAACCAAACTCTGGACGAGAATTCTAAAATGAAAACAGAAATTGCTGAATTACAATGCTCTGTTCTGGATCAATTTGAGGCTGGCTTCGCCAAAGCATTGACTCAAATCTCCTTCCTTAATCATGACCCGGCGATCAACTTGGAGGGTTCAAACCCCTATGCCCGCATCGTGGATGGTAAACTGATCAGCCCGGATAACGCGGATGAAGAAGGAGAAGAAGAAGAAAAAGAAGAAGAAGAGGCCAATGAAGGAGAGAAAAATGAAGAGGAAAATGTCAACACCAAAGAAGGAGAAGGAGAAAACCACTAGCTGCAAGTCTTGTTCCTTTTCCTTTTAGCAAATTATGTAAAAGACCTCCGGTCTCTTAGTTTTCCCGTTCCTTTATTTCCTTTGCTTTCATGTAACAAACTTTTCCCTTAACGTAATGAACTTCCTTTCAGTATTCTAATTGTTTCGCCTATAACTTTCATATCGTCTATAATAATATTATGCCTTCATTCACCCAACGAACACTAAAATAACTAAGTCTATGACTAAGCATTATCTTACGTAGTCCCCAAATCTATCATATAACTTATATTAAATTTCAGAACATAACTTAATGGAAATTTCGTTCACTAACCTTTTCACCAGAATTGATCCGCCTTCACCATCATTCAAGCACATAGCTTTCTTATTTACTGTATATAGCAAAAATTCCCTCGATTGAGTCTCAAAAATTTTGTTCATAAAATTTTTGGAAAGTTTGAACTTAATCAACTACTTTGGAATCATAAGGCCTTTGTGTATATAACTTAGTCAAATTTTTATTTTTGACAAGTTATTCATGGAAATCAAAGTCACAATATTTGATTTCATTGATATGCTCGCGTGGAGACTTGTGCTTATTTTGGACAAGCTTAAATCCAATTTAAGGCTGTGCTTATGAATTCGTGGTCAAATGCTCTTGATTTAAGAGACTTACTCGTTTCTCAATTGTCTGACGTCGCCCAATTGATAGACCTTAGTTGATAAGTTCCCGCTATGGGAAAAATAAAATGTTACACCCTTGAACATTTTTAAAAAAGGTTATGCCTCGTTAAAAACTCTCCCGCCTGGGGTAGAGAAAAGAGTGCATACCTGTTATTCATTAATAGCTGATGCCTCATTAAAAACTCTTTCGCCTGGGGTAGAGAAATGAGTACATCAAACTTAGTCTTAAACAACAAACGTAGTCTTAAACCATAGAAAGAACAAACATAGTCTTGAACGCATACAAACTGAAACAACTAACATAGTCTTCAACACACATAAACTGAAACAAACTGTACAACACAAAGCAAACTGGACGAACACCTTGTACTTCAACTGTAATAATAACGGAGATGCTGTGCATTCCAAGCTCTCGGTACCCTTCGCCCAGACAACTCTTCCAAATGATACGCCCCTTGACCCAGCTCTCGAAGAATCCTATAAGGTCCTTCCCAATTAGGTGATAACTTCGAATCATCAGGTCCCCTTGCCTTTTGACGCAGCACCAAATCACCAACTTTCATTTGCCTCGGAACCACTCTGGAATTGTATCGCCTTTCAGATCTCTACTTTACCACTGCTTGCCTCAGACGAACTTCTGCTTGCATTTCTTCCGCCAAATTGAGATCAACCAATCTATTCATGTCATTCTGGTTTTCATTATAAGTCGCCACCCTGAAAGTTACATCTTGCAAATCTACTGGGATCATAGCATCGACCCCATAAGTCAACTTGAAAGGTGATTCGCCTGTAGTGGATTGAGGGGTAGTGTTGTAAGCCCAAATCACTGTGATTAACTCCTCAGCCCACAATCCTTTTGCTTCGCCTAAACGCTTCTTAATCCCATTAAGAATGACTTTATTTGCTGACTCTACCTGACCATTTGTCTGAGGATGCTCCACTGAAGCGAAGCGCATTTCAATTCCCATTTCTGCACAAAAATTCTTCACACTCCTGCTAGTAAACTGTGTTCCATTATCTGAGATGATAGTTGCTGGTACGCCAAACCTGCAAATCAATTTTCTCCAATAAAATTTCCTGACTTTTTCTGCTGTTATCTTCGCCATCGATTCCGCCTCGATCCACTTAGTGAAGTAGTCCACCGCAACCAAAACAAATCTAATCTGAGAACCTGCTGGAGTAAATGGTCCCAGGATATCCACTCCCCACATTGCAAATGGCCACGATGAACTCATTGAGCTAAGAGCTTCAGGTGGCGCCCTATGTAAGTCTGCATAGATTTGTCATTTTTCGCACTTCTTCGCATAATCCATACAGTCCCCTCTTAAAGTTGGCCAATAGAATCCTGCTCTGAGTACTTTCGCCGCCAAAGATCTGCCTCCTACATGACTTGCACACACGCCCTCATGAACTTCATACATAATTCTTTCCGCCTCATCTTTAGAGACACATCTCAACAAAGGAACTACAATCCCTCTTCTATACAATTGTTCGCCCAGCAATGTGTAAAGACTTGCCTCGCGAACTTGGTCTTTAGAAAATTTCAGCAAATCAGAGCCTTCTGCTTCCAAACACTTTTTGATACGCCCCATCCAATCTGAATCCGCTACCGTCAACACCATCATTGTCTCATCCTGTTCGATGCTTGGGCTGTTCAAAACCTCCTGGATGACTGACTTATTGTTCCCCGGCTTCTTGGTGCTTGCTAACTTCGACAAAATATCCGCCCTTGTATTCTCCTCCCTCGGAACATAATTAACCTGCACTTTGCCTATATGCTTTATCAACTCTTGAGCTTTCAGTAGATACTTAGCCAGTTGTGCATCCCTCGCCTGATATTCACCCTGAATTTGCCTGGAGACTATCTGAGAATCTGTTTTAATCATTAAGCTCTTGACTCCCATCTCGATTGCCAACTTCAAACCTGCAATTATAGCTTCATACTCTGCCTGATTATTACTTGCTTTGAAGTCAAACTTAAGTGACTGTTCAACTGTCACGCCTCCTGGACCTTCTATAATTATTCCAGCCCCACTTCCCTTGACATTGGATGAACCATCCACAGACAAACTCCATTCTCCAACTTCCATAGTTTTTTCACTGGAAGACATTTCATTGACAAAATCCACCAATACCTGTGCTTTAACCAAACCTTTCCTTTCAAAAGTGATTCCAAATTTCGACAATTCAACAGCCCAGAAGACCATTCTTCCAGCCAAATCAGGCTTTTGCAAAACTTGGCAAAGTGGCAAGTCAGTTTTTACCACAATTGGAAAGCCTTGGAAATAAGGTCTTAATTTCCTGGCGGATATAATTAAAGCTAACGCAGCCTTTTCAATTTTTTGGTATCTAACCTAAGCTCCTTGAAGAGCGTGACTCACAAAATATATGATCCTCATATCATCTTTATTCTCTTGCAACAAAACTGAACTAACCGCATTATCAGATATGGAAATAAACATTGACAGTGAAATACCTGGAATTGGTTTGGCCAAAATTGGCAGGCTGGCCAAATGACCCTTCAAGCTTTTGAACGCCCTTTCACATTCTTCAGTCCACTGAAAAGTTTTGTTCTTCCTTAAACATTGAAAAAATGGTGCTGATTTTTCTCCAGAACACGGAAGAAACCTGGACAAAGCTGTTATCCTTCCTGTTAATTTCTGCACATCTTTAACTGAAGTTGGACTCTGCATGTCTAGTATCGCCTTACACTTATCAGGATTTGCCTCAATTGTGATCATGAAGCCCAAGAATTTCCCACTTTGAATCCCAAACGAACATTTTTCTGGGTTAAGTCTCATGTTATGCTTTCTTAGCTCGCCAAACGCCTCTTCGAGATCAGAACAGTGTGTCATCATTTCCTCTGACTTGACCACCATGTCATCCACATAAATCTCCATGTTCCGCCCTACCTGCTTGTCAAACACCTTATCCATCAACCTCTGGTATGTTGCTCCCGCATTCTTCAGCCCAAACGGCATAGTCTGATAGCAATAGTTCGCTTGATTCGTCATAAAAGCTGTCTTCTCTTCGTCTGGCTGATACATTCTTATCTGATGATACCCTGAATATGCATCCATGAGGCTAAGCATTCCGAATCCAGACGCCCTATCCACAAGCTTATCAATATTCGGTAAAGGATAAGAATCCTTAGGACAATGCTTGTTCAAATCTGTATAATCTGTGCACATTCGCCACTTTCCATTAGCCTTCTTCACCATTACTACATTCGCCAACCATGTCGGATACTTAACCTCCCTAATGAATCCAGCTTCCAGTAACTTGTTGGTTTCCACCTTCACTGCCTCTGCCTTTTCCTCGCCCATCTTTCTTTTGAATTGAACAAAGGGTTTCGCCCTGGGATTTAAAGCCAATTTGTGACAAATAAATTCCGGATCGATTCCCGGAAGATCCTTTGCACTCCATGCATATAAATCCATATTCTCAGATAACAACTTTACCAACCTATTTTCTTGACTTGTTGTTAAATTGACACCGACTTTCAAGTTTCGCTCACCAATCTGGATCGCCTTAGTTTCCTCTTCTGATGTCATCTTGTGCTCAATGAATCCGTCACGAGGATCCAAACTAACGTCTGTCTGATCTACATTCACCTCATATACTCGATGCCCCTCTTTCACTGCCTTCTTTCCCAAATGTCCATACTGCTTGAAACTTTATGAATAGCACTTTCTGGCAACCACTTGATCAGCCTTTAAAACTCCAACTCCTCATTTGCTCAACGGATACTTAGCTGTTAAGTGTCGTGTTGAAATGATCGCCCCCAATCTGTTTAGTGAAGGCCTCCCAATAAGTACATTATAAGGCGAAGTACATTTTACTACCAAAAACTTAATAGCAAATGTCTCCGCATTTTTCCCTTCTCCAAAGACAGTCTTCAGCTCCACATAACCTCGAACAAATACTTTCTCTCCAGAAAAACCCACCAAAGAACCATCATAAGGCAACAAATCAGATTCAGTTAGCCCTAATTTTTCAAAAGCATATCCATAAATTAAATCTGCTGAACTCCCTTGATCCAACAATACCCTCTCAATTTCATACTCAGCGATCGTCAACATCACCACAATTGGATCGTCTTCATGAGGTTGTACGCCCTCAAAATCTCATACAGTAAAAGTAATATTTGGTTGGTTGATTGCCCAACTTCCCCAATCATTAGAATAAACAACATTGATTGAATGAACATACCTCTTTCGAGCTGAATTGGTCACTCCTCCACCTCGGAATCCACCAAAGATAGAATGAATTCGCCCCTTTGCTTTCCCTTCTGACTGTCTGTTTTGACCATCACTATCAATCTCCTTTCCATCTTCAGTTCGCTTCATTGAAGTTTCTGCTTCATCTGAATTGCCTCGTCCTTCAAGCTGTTTCATACATCCAGCCTTCACCAATTTATCTATCTCCTTCTTCAGGGTGAAGCAATCATCAGTATTGTGTCCCGAAATCCTATGATACTCACACCACTTCTTCTTATCCACATAACCTGTTGACGGCTTTGGATGCCGCGAAAAACGGATAACGTTCGCCTCCAAACACGTGTGCAAAGCTTCAGTCAAATTAACCGCCAAAGGTACTGCACGATCATTTTGATTCCGAGTCCACGTCATCGAATGTCCTGGCCCACGCACCCCATATGGTTGAGCACGATTTTTGAAATTAGAACGGTTATCAAATCGGCTATCATAACGGTTGCGATTATTATACCCTGCGTTTCCACGTTCAGTCCATCCCTTCGAATATTGATCCGCAACCGCTCCCTTTTTCGCCTCAAACTACTGTTTCTGTCCTGTAACCGCTGCATTTGGGCGGTTGTTTTTGATCTGGTCACTCTGCTCCTCCCTGATGTACCCTTGCACCCTTTCGCGCAAATGCGCCATTGTCTCCACTGGTTTTCTACTTAAATTACTGTTTAATCCGCCCGGCTTCAAACCCAATTCAAAAGTTGCAATACATATTTCCGGCTTCTTATCCTCCAAATGAACAGATAATTGATTGAAACGCCCCATGTAAGACTGCAAAGTCTCATTTGGTCCTTGACGAACATTAAATAATGTCGCCGGAGTCACTTTTTGTGCACGACTGGTAGAAAATTGAGACAAGAATTTTGTTGATAATTCCGTGAAATTGACAATTGACCTTGAAGGCAAAGTTGTAAACCAAATCATCGCTGACTTCTTAAAAGTTGATGGTAGCATTTTGCACTTCAACGCGTCTGATGCGCCTACAATAACCATTTTTGTGTTAAAATACACTAAATGGTCCTTTGGATCTGAGTCGCCATAATAAGAATCAAGCTTTAACGTCTTCAAATTATCTAGGACGGCAGTGTTCGCTATTTCCTCTGTAAAAGGTTGAAAGTCCACCACTGTCTCAGCCATTCTTCGATCACCCTCTCGTAACCCCTGAGTCTGATTGAGATCAATAAGTTGATTTTGTAACTGTTGATTGTGTTGACGAAGTTCATTGAGATCATCCATGATCCGCTGAAGAACATCGGGAGGAACATCATTTTGTTGAACATGATTCCTCTCTCCGTTCGCCCCGGATCGAGTCACCATTGCGGTGAAAAAATGAAGCCTAGGAAAGTATCCTTCGGCCCCACGGTGGGCGCCAATGTTCCGGAAGGGAACTAGTCAGCGGGCTAATCAAAGTATCAGGCGAACAAGAAGTAAACAAGATAAGTGAAAATGCGTGAAAAATGATAGGATCCCCACCGTCGGGGTGGTTCCTGTTATTTATAGCATGGGTTTTGGTCCGAACGAACCATGGGTTGCCCGGCCCATTTAATGTACAAACGGTCAGCCCAAATATCTTATGTATTGATACGCCCATATCAGACCAGTTATATTGGGAACGAGAAATTGGTGCAGATCCTCAAACATTTCATACAAAAGCCTATAAATGTTATACTGATATATTCTCTGTTAACACTCAGGTATGTAGAAATTACACTTTGGATAATCCATGTCTACTATTTCGGTGGAGGAGAGGGAGATGCTAATTCAGTCTATGGTCTATGGAAAAAATTGTTGAGGGCCATCATGGCAATGCATTCTTTTAAAGCGCCTGCAACAAATGACTTTCAAGCTTTCTTCTGTAAGTCGTTATGGCATATTCTGGGCAAATATCTTCATAGCATGGTTGCGTAAGCTTTTCGAGGATGGGCGAGAAGATCCGTTGTTGTTGAAGACACTTATTGTCCTCATTCCTATGGTGGATAATCCATTTCATCTTAAGGACTTGAGGCTGATTATCTTGTATGATGTTGCTTACAAGGAGCACAAAGGTTTTGTTAAACAGGTTCAGGCCGAGAGTTGGAGTATGGTGGTGGTGGAGGATGTGATGGTGGATGGTGATGGTAGTGTTGCAGGGTAGTGGTGGCGGTAGTAGCGGTGGTGGTGGTTGTGGTGATGATGGTGGTGGCGACAGTGGTGGCAGTGGCAATAACGATGGCAGTAGTAACGGTGTTGGTAGTAGTGGAGGGTGGTGGTGAAGGTGACTTTAGTGGCGATGGTGGATGCGGTTATGGCGGAGGTGGAGGTTGGTGGTGGCGGCAACGATAGTTAGTGGCAGTGGACTAAATATATATTTTCATGTAGCTTATACATCACATTCTTATCATGCATTATCCATCATCTATTGGATGAACTAAATAATCAATCATTTTAATGTATAAGAGTTGATTGATGGATAATCTTGTACAATATGATGGTAGAACAAACAATAGATAAGTTCATAATGTGTTGTAAAAGTTTATACTATCGTGCCTAATACGGGATACAAATCGAGCCCTAAGTGTAAATCGCCACCAAGATTGGTGATACATAGGGTAAATGGTCACTTTGGTCCTTGAAAGTGTCCACCGACTTCACATTCGTCCCTGAATGAATTTTATTCATCCCACGGTCCCCCAAAGTGTCAAACGTCCGTCACTTTAGTCCTTCTGTTAAAAAAAGTATAACGGCCGTTAACAATTTCCTTTTTTTTTATAATAAAATCACAAACTTTTAATTATTTTCTTCATCTTCATGCATCTGAATCTTGATCTCACTCTTCATCTTCTTCATCAAATTCTTCTTTTTCATTTTACATCAGACTAAACAATATCATTACTCTTCTTCTCCATTTTCTTCCTTTGCTTTGGTCCCTCTAGACTAACCCCCACAAATAGATCCCTTTGCTGCAGATCCCAACCACCACCGCTGTTACCATCTTCATCGTACATCAGTAGCCTCGCCAACAATCTTTGCAGCAGACCCACTAGTGGTCTCGGGTCAAAGGCAAAGAAGGGAAGAAGAAGGTTGTTCAGATAGAAGGCCAAATCCAAAAATCATACAGATTGAAGGAAAAATCCAGCAAAGTTTATACCTTTTTTGTTCAGATCTGACCATTGAACTCAGAAATCTCTCTTCTTCGACCCGGAAACCCCTCTTCTTCGATCCAACCCAGATCTGCGCCGAACATGAAAGATGATCAGTGAATTATCTGGTTCATTGAAAAATGAAGAAAATAGTGTGGATGAGTCGCTAGAGAATATGAAGTTGTGATGGCTTCCTCTCCCTTAAACTCGTTGGATTCAATGGGTATGTATTTGGGGTTTATTTGAGGGAGGTTGATGGTGGTTAGAACTTAGAAGCTTGTCTGTGGTGGTGGGTGGTGGTTTCGTAGTGGTAATTTGAGGATAAAGATGATGATGAATAAGATATTGAAGATGAGTTTTTTAATGGATTTAGTTGTACAATATGGGGTTTTATGGGTGTTGTTGTTATTGAGGATGGGGATGAAAAATGTTGAGTGGATTTGTTTTGAAAGTTTAAATGTTCTTGAAATCTGGGTTTATAGGATGAGATCTGGGTTTGTGGGATGAGATGTTAATTTGGTTGAAGATTCTAATCTTCAGATGAATGAAGATGAAGAAGATAATTAAAATTTTATGTTATTTTATTAAAAAAAAGAAATTGTTAACGTCCGTTATACTTTTTTTAACGGAAGGACTAAAGTGACGGACGTTTGACACTTTGGGGGACCGCGGGATGGATAAAATTCATTCAGGGACGAATGTGAAGTCGGTGGACACTTTCAAGGACCAAAGTGACCATTTACCCATTTTCTTTTCTTTGAAAGATCGCTACCCATATTGCCCATACCAGTTTTTAATTTTTTTAATATGTCAGCTTCATCAATGGTGATATGTTTTTTTTACTCTCATTGCCAGAGAAACTTAATTTGACAATAAGAACTAGTGACGAAATATGGAACGAGAAGTTTCCCATCGCATAGTTTAAGGGACGAAATATTATTTGCGACAGAAAGATCGCCTCTCCATATTCCGTCGTATTTTCTTTTCCATTATTCACTTTTTTTTATAGGAAAATGTTAGTTGTTAGAAATGTTAGTAAATTAGTCTCTCATCCGGGTTCGAACCCGGGACCCTTCACCCTCACCCCACCCAACCCTTATGTCCCTAGCTCTTACCACTTGAGTTATCCTTCGGGGACTTCCATTATTCATTAAATTTTTATGGCAGATTAAATTTTCGTCGCAATGAGAGTAAAAAGATATCATTGCCATAGGCAACACACTAAAAATAAATAAAATAAAATAAAAAAGTGGTATCCGACGAAGATGGCGATATTAAAAGGGGTATCGCAATCTTAGTGGCAATTTACACTTATTTAGTAAATAAAAAACTACCCCAAATTGGTAAATAAATTTCTAAATTACATCATTAATGTAAAAAAAAACCTTAAAGTTTCAAGCTACGAAACAATCTTGATACACAATTAAATTGGTTGTTTTTTTTATTTACTTTAACCCGGTTCAAATGCAACTCTTTTATTTGCGCAGAGTGAAGTCATGGAAAAATTATTTAGTTCTGAAGTAGACCATTAACAAGGCTAGAGAGCTTAAATTTTCATAACCATATCCCAAAATCAAGAAAATAAGTAGGAAAATAGAGAGAAACGAATATGCATAAATATAGAAGTAGTTTGATGTTGGCGGATAATAGGTATATGGAAAAATTGAGAAGGGAAGTGAACGACTATCAACCTAACATACCTAAATGACCAAATGTGACATGAAATAAAGTGAGGTCATGAATCCAAGCAACAATGCAATTTTAGGAGATGAAAACAAAGTGAGGGTCACACCTGACCTTTATGAAATGACTTTTGATACTTCGTGTGTGACTTAATCATTGATAATTAGGATTAGATTCAAGTCCATGCCATGATGAAGAACAAAACAGAGACGTACAAATTAGACATATATATATATATATATATATATATATATATATATATATATATATATATATACAATTCAATCTCATACTTTACTTTTGCTTTTTTAAATTAAGCGAACTTCTATATGAAGAAAATCTAAACTTCTTTTTCATAAATATAGGGGAAAGAATCAAGTTATGAAAATTTTAGTAGGCAGAGTTTTAGTTTTGAGCCCAAACTTATCCTCAATCTCATTGGAAGAGCTTACCTTACCAAATGTGAATATTCTTGACTTGAATATGAGTGTTTCCCTATCTACCTTTTTTTTTTAATTAAGACTATGAATCAAGTCAAAAGTAAGATGCGGGTTGAAATTGTGGAGGTAAAGAGCGGAGAGTGCAGAACTTGGTTTATCATTACAGTCGGGGAATCTCTTCGACCAAAGTGTTAAGAGATAGGTTGAAATGATCTTGTAGAACTTGGTGAAAAATGAGTCATTTTGTTTGAAGCACCTAGCGGTTACTTACTCATGGAGAATCGAAGAGACAAGCTTTGAGTCAAGATTCGAGTGCAAACCACGTGGGAAGAAAGCAATTACGTATTGGATGCATGGAAGAGTAGCGGTTAGGTAGTTTTTGTATCGAAGAACACATGTATGACTTAAATTAATCAACCGTTGGAATGACAATTAGGATTTCATCTATAAATAGGACTAATGTAAACTAGATCAAGGTTCGTAAATCACTGCTCGAGAAATTCTTCAAAGTTATATGCCCTAAACATCAAAAGTACGACACACAGGATACAAGAGCACTGAGAGCATGCTGTGCAACCATTTCCCTTTCTCTTGTAATCTTTACTTTTTAATGCAATTTTCACTTTTCTTTCAATTGCTTTTGTTTTCTTCTTCCTACTCTTTTCTTTCAGCTTTGTATTCAAGTTCTTACTTTGGCCCGAAATTTAGTAATAACCGTTTATGTTCATCGCGAGATTCAAACTAGCACTTCGATGTTTTCACTAAAAGAACTCAATAAAATTTGAATCCAATTCCAAAATTACTCTTTGGATTCTCTATTTGTTTGCAAAAAAAATCAAGAAAACTACTACTTTTATTCTTACTATTCATAAAGATCGAGAAGAAAAACATATATTAATAAATGCAATTAATTTTGTTAACTTTAATAAAAATATTATTTGTTTTTTATTTTTCCTTTTGAAATAGTATATTTTATCTAATCATTCTTTTTTTTTTTGAAATTGACCTGGAATTAAATTAAATCAAAGCAGGCGATGAAGCCAAAGCATCGTTGATCACCAAGTGATCACCAAGTGATCTTCTCTCAAATGCATTATTTGAAAAAAAAAATCAATTAATACACTTTTGAAAATGTAAGTGGATAAATATATAATTTTTTTTCCCTCTGATCGAATGTGCAATTAATAAGGAACAGAGGTAGTATTAATTTCGTGCTTCACTTACTATTTCAGTTATAACATAATTAGTTAAGTCACTGAATTAGTTATTAGCTGGCAGTTGTACAGAGAAAAGTAGAATGGACCATTATATTCGATTCTCCAACTCTGTCTTTGTACGAGTTTTCTCTCAATTTTCTTCTTCCGCACTTGCAGTTACAATTGAAAACAATTGAAAGCAATGCGTGAGTACAAAAGTACTAAGTACTAACAAAATGGTTAGTGGAGAAACACATAAAAAAGAAACATGAAAGAAAACAATGTGAAATTTGTGGCAGTTTAATTATAAAACTGGTGTCCGTTGAATGTCAAATATAACCCCATAACTCGATTGTAAAACAAATAAGAATAATCAAATAAATATACATGTGAGTGAAGTGAGTAACATTATTTATTCTATGTTCTGCAACAGAACTTGAATAAGGTAGTTTTAAGTCACGATCTAATAAAACTTGAATTAATTTTTCAGGTGTTTCATTGTCATGTATTTTTTCCCTGAAACTAACGCCAGCTGAAATTTTGTTCATATATTTGGTTCGTTTGGTTGCAGATTAATTTCAAGTCATTGAAGGGCATTAATTTCAATAAACTCCAATTGGTTAGTACAATAAATAAGTTTAATTTTGCTTAGCAAGAAGAGAGATTTTGCTAAAAATATATATGGTTTTTCAGGCAGACACCCAACCACTACTCTTCAAAATGCTGCAGTAGTTCTTGGTGGGTGGTGCACACGTCTCATTAAACAAATTAAACTATATTATTGGTACCTAAGATCGATGAGGTGAATTTTGTAGACCACCACACACATTTCAATGATTTTTCCTCAGAGTTTGTCTTTTTGTAACCATTTTTTTTTTTTTTGAAATTCAGTTCTTCATTAATCACGAAAAAGCTGCATCTACAAATGGGTAAATGGTCACTTTAGTCCTTGAAAATGTCCACCGACTTCACATTCGTCCCTGAATGAATTTTATCTATCCCGCGGTCCCCCAAAGTGTCAAACGTCCGTCACTTTAGTCCTTCCGTTAAAAAAAGTATAACGAACGTTAACAATTTCTTTTTTTTAATAAAATAACATAAAATTTTAATTATCTTCTTCATCTTCATTCATCTGAAGATTAGAATCTTCAACCAAATTAACATCTCATCCCACAAACCCAGATCTCATCCTACAAACCCAGATTTCAAGAACATTTAAACTTTCAAAACAAATCCACTCAACATTTTTCATCCCCATCCTCAATAACAACAACACCCATAAAACCCCAGATTGTACAACTAAATCCATTAAAAAACCCATCTTCAATATCTTATTCATCATCATCTTCATCCTCAAATTACCACTACGAAACCACCACCCACCACCACAGACAAGCTTCTAAGTTCTAACCACCATCAACCTCCCTCAAATAAACCCCAAATACATACCCATTGAATCCAACGAGTTTAAGGGAGAGGAAGCCATCACAACTTCATATTCTCTAGCGACTCATCCACACTATTTTCTTCATTTTCCAATGAACCAGATAATTCACTGATCATCTTTCATGTTCGGCGCAGATCTGGGTTGGATCGAAGAAGAGGGGTTCCCGGGTCGAAGAAGAGAGATTTCTGAGTTCAATGGTCAGATCTGAACAAAAAAGGTATAAACTTTGCTGGATTTTTCCTTCAATCTGTATGATTTTTGGATTTGGCCTTCTATCTGAACAACCTTCTTCTTCCCTTCTTTGCCTTTGACCCGAGACCACTAGTGGGTCTGCTGCAAAGATTGTTGGCGAGGCTACTGATGTACGATGAAGATGGTAACAGCGGTGGTGGTTGGGATCTGCAGCAAAGGGATCTATTTGTGGGGGTTAGTCTAGAGGGACCAAAGCAAAGGAAGAAAATGGAGAAGAAGAGTAATGATATTGTATAGTCTGATGTAAAATGAAAAGGAAGAATTTGATGAAGAAGATGAAGAGTGAGATCAAGATTCAGATGAATGAAGATGAAGAAAATAATTAAAAGTTTGTTATTTTATTAAAAAAAAAAAGGAAATTGTTAACGGCCGTTATACTTTTTTTAACAGAAGGACTAAAGTGACGGACGTTTGACACTTTGGGGGACCGTGAGATGAATAAAATTCATTCAGTGACGAATGTGAAGTCAGTGGAGACAAACTTGTTGATCAAAGTTATGAGAGGAAGCTGGAAGCCCATAGCTGTTAGCACATGGCTTAGGAAACTCCATTCGATTCTGTCGTAAGCTTTTGACATATCGAGTTTGAGAGCTAAGTAGCCTTTTTTACCTTTTCTCTTCTTTTTCATGTAATGGACTACTTCGAAACCTGTTAAGGCGTTGTCGGTAATAAGTCTTCCAGGAACGAAAGCACTTTGCTTCTCTCCAACTAGAACCCCCAAGAATTCTTTCATGCGGTTGGCAATGCATTTCGTGACCAGCTTCATGATTACGTTGCAGAGGCTAATTGGTCTAAATTCATTTGGATACTCCGGGTTTTTAACCTTGGGGATGAGACAGATTAAGGTGTGGTTGATACTGGAGGGATCCTCAACACCATTGAGAATGTTCAGTACCTTAGTGGTCACTTCTTCCCCTACTAAGTTCCAGTATTTTTGGAAGAAGAGGGTTGGGTAGCCATCGGGGCCAGGGGCTTTTAGAGGATGCATTTGGTTAAGAGCCCACTTCACTTCCTCAGCTGTATACTCATCTGCCAGCTCTTGAGCTCCTCTTTGGTCTATTATGTGCTTTATTTTCTGGCAAACATCTTCAATGTTTTCGGGCTGAGCACTTGTAAATATACCTTCAAAATAGTTCTTGAAGCAGTCCACCATTTTGTCATGTTTGTAAACCCAGGTGCCATGAGGATCCTTGATTCTGCAGACTTTATTCCTCTTGCTTCTTTGGTTGGCCTTTCCATGGAAGAATTTCGTGTTCTTGTCACCTTGTTTTAGCCAAAGAGCCCTTGAACGCTGCCTCCAGTATATCTCTTCCCTCCCAAGCAGATCAGTATATTCCAGTTCCAGCTCTTTTTTACTCATCAAGTTTTCTTCAGTTAGTGGCCAATTTTGAGCTTTTTTCAGTTTTCTCTCCAGGTCTGCAACTCTTCTTTTCATGCTGCCAAACTCAGTGGCAAGATTGGATATTTTCTCCGTTGCCTTGGCCAGCTTGTTCTCTAATCCCTCTCCAGCACTTTTCCATGCTTCATTTAAATGGTAGCCAAAGTCATGCTCCCAAGTTAAATGTTCTTCAAATCTGAAAATTTTCTATTTTTTCCTGCGAGTCTCTTGCTGCTGGTTAGTGATGTTAATAAGCAGAGGGGCATGATCTGAGGTATACCTTATCAAATGTGAAACAGTAGAGGCTGGCCACATCTCCAAGGAATTTTGGGAGGCAACGCATCTATCAAGCCTTTCTCTGATGTTTGCTTCATTTTGTCTGCCATTGCACCACGTGAATGGTTCCCCCAAGAATCCTAGATCCACCAAGTCACAACAATTAAGGCATTGAATAAAGGATTCTAGCTGCTCCACTGTTTTGTCATTACCACCCCACTTTTCTGAATTTGAGACAATTGCATTAAAGTCCCCAAAGCAGACCCAAGGTCCCTCCACTACCTCTTTAATGCGCAAAAGTAACTCCCATGAGAGGTATTTATTTTGTTCTTCAGGGTGGCCATAGAAACCTGTCAGGTAGCTAGTGTTTTGGTCTCTATCTGTGAACTTGGCCAATATGTGGTTAAGAGAGTAGGATATGATATCAAGCAAGAGGTCCTCTTTCTACAAGAGTGCCAGGCCTCCTCCTCTTGATTTACCTTCTCCTCTACACTCTACCGCTAGCATATTTTTCATTCCCACTTTTTTTCTTACTCTTTCCATATCTCCCTTCTTGCTACGAGTCTCCATTAAGAAGACTATATCGGGGTCCTCTGTGATTGTGAGCCTTTGCAAGGCTCGAACTGCTGGGGTGTTCCCCAAACCCCGGCAGTTCCAGCTGAGGATTTTCATTGCTTCCGGCTGTGCTGGTCATCCAGCACTGCCGATATCTCATCAGTTTGATTCTCTGGTTTGCTCTTCTTCTCGTATCCACTGTGGTCCATTTCATCACCATCTATCTCCATTTCAGCTCTTTTGTCTTCCACACTAGAACCCTAAATTGTTGAGGAGGCTCCTTGGCTGGTTCGGGCAATCCTTTTCCATGACCTGAGTCTACCTCCAGTTCCTGCTTCTTTGTTATCTTTTTCCAGTGGTTTGTCTCCTGAGAGGGTATTCTGATCTGGACTTGTCTCTAGCTGGAGGTCTTTTGTTGTTGAGTCCTGGGTGATATTAAACTGCTGAAAAACTTCAGCAACTTTGTCCAGATGTTGAGGGTCTTCTTGGGGGACATCAATGGGGGGTTCAACAAGGGGTGGCTCTGTTAGCAAGATTGGGGGCTCCTCTGTCTGTGCGGTTTCTTCTTTATTCTGTTTTTCCTCCTGTTCTCTTCTGAGTAAGGACCGTTTCACCTCTTTTTCTTTGTCAACATAACCCTCCTTTCTCATTCGGGTTGCTTTTTTGAGGGAAGCTCTCATCCATGGCCCGTAAGGCAGTTTCATCGTCTCCTCTTCCTCCTCTTCTTCAACCTCTCTCTCTGGGCAGGACTTAATCGTGTGACCCAGCAACCCACACACGAAGCAGAAGTCTGGTAGTCTTTCGAACTTGAAGAAGATCTTACCTTTTTTGTTTGGAGCCACTTGTATCGAGGTTCCTTGCTTGAGTGCTTTTTCTAGATCTATAATGACCTTTACTCGAGCATATTTCCCCATAAGACATTCTTCTGATTTATCATATTCCACCGGTTCTCCTAAGCTTTGCCTGATTTTGGTAACCGATTTCTCATTCCTCAGGTTCAGGGGTAGGTCGTAAATCCTCACCCAGATTGGGCAGAGTTGTGGGTGGATTTCTGAGGGTTGCTCCTCCCCTGAAATCGTTTGTAGAGCCAAGACGTGGCCGTCAAAGGTCCATGGTTGCCCTCGTAGGATGAGGTCCCTGTCTCTAACAGAGTCGAACTTGAAGGAGTAGAGGTTTTTCTCAAGTTCAACTATTTATACTGCCCCCCTTGTCCTCCATATATTGAGCATTGTGGACTTGAAAGCTTTGATATTGTAAGATTCGAGGGTCCAAAGCTTACCCACCACCGTATTCTCAACTGGGAGACTAGATCCTCCTTCGTCGGTGAGGATTAGTGTTTCGTTCTCTGCCTCTGAGAACTCGAGTTCTCTCCATGCTTCCATTTGTGAGGGAACAAAGTAACGGGGAACAGGCTAAAGAAAACACTCCACAAAGGGGAGAGGGGGCCAATACAGGGATTGGGAAGGAAACCAATACTGGGATTGGGAAGAGAAGCCAATACAAGGATTGGGAAGAGAAGCCAATACAAGGATTGGTACAAAACTCCACGGCGCCTTACAAAGAGTCAAAACCCAAGAGGGTCAAAACCCTAGCAGAGACAAAGGGAGACTTTTTTTTAAGAAGTTATTTGTCTTTTTGTAACCATGATGCATGCTACCATGTATAATATTTATATCTTAAATAGTACATTTAATTTTAGACAATTAGCACGATAGGGGTTGATAAGAACATGGGAGAAAGCAATTGGTCACTTTGAAAACAAAATACTACATTTTATATTGAAGATTTTGGACTAAACCAAGGGTTGTGTTTGGTGGTTTGGATTTTAAATGCCTTTTCACACGAAATTTAAGGGTTCAATTAATTAATTGTTGTACTCTATATGGGTCAATTGAGATGACACAAAAGCTAAGAAGGGCCTTATTTCTTGGCACAAATATCCCAATTTTTTTAAATTAAGATGTGTTATTTATATCGAATTACCATATTCAATTCGGATATAATTTTTATGGATGGAAAATTATACCTATCAAGTATTTAACAGATCTTTTTTTTGGTACAGTAGTTAAAGAACAAAAAAAGAAAGTGGGAAACCCGACCTAAGGTCTCACAAAGGAGACACTCATAGAGTCAGCTAATAATAAGACAGATCTACTGCATTTACAATGACTCAAATTTAAAGTCCTATACTTAAGCTAAATAATCCGGTTATAATTTATCTGCGCGTTTGATGATACAAACATCTCAATAGTTGTGTTAAAATTCTTTTTTTCTAATTATTTCATCCAATATTTTATGATCATTTGTAAAAATTGACGATATTTTCTTTATAAAAATGCGAATGAAGCCCTATTGAATATGTTCTGACATGGTGACATGGGAGTGGATATACAGAAATAAACTTTTTGGCTACGTTATCTACTACTAGTTTATTTGCCCAAACCAGATGAAGCATACAATCATGTCTTTTCTCCATTTTCTTTTCCTGCACGTATAATTTGAAGGCAATGACGTGTCATTAATGGTCGCATGAGAATGAAGAAGGAATGCTGGAGCTTTTTTATACTGATACAGGATCCATCTACAGAGCATGTGATTTGCACATGTGGAGGCATGTGCTTTTGTTCTCTGGTTCATCATCAATCATTTTTTCCCCAAATTTTTTTGGATTCATACACAAAAGTGTTGTTCAATGCCCCGTACATCATATAAAAATATAATTTCCAAAGTGTGATATTGCAATGTTTTTTGTTTTGATCAATCAATTTTGTTTTTTTCTTTTTGAGAATGGAGTTTTTATTGTTTGTAGGGATTGATCTCTGCACCTGCACTTACATGATCATCAAATCTTACCACTTGAGTTGTCATTCGGGGACAAGGTAGTGCAATGTACTGAGTTGCGAGAGGTACAAAACTCCTTGGGATTTCACATTGGAATAATGTAAATGGATTAGAAACAACATCTTTTACCCAAAACCTTAAGACATTTTATGTATCAGTCTTCTCACTTATAACTTATAAGCTGTTAAACCCTTAATTTCTTTTTCATCCAATGTGAGTCTTCTTAGTCACACTTGACATCCCAACAATCTTCTCCTCAAGTATGAGTCAGTCTCAAGTAGAAGCTTCCAAATACTTATAACATTGTTGGCTCTCAACGGGAAACGCCGCCTAGCCACCATTGGCAGGAAGACTTTTAACACAAGGAGTTGTCGTCATGCGCACACTAGCCATTGACTCCGATACCACTACTGGGTTGTGAGGTGTGTAAAACTCCAAAGCTTTCCACATTGGCTGATAAGGGTAAGCCGCAAGTGAATTCGACACCACATTTTCACACAAAATCGTAATGCATTGAGTTTATGGATTGTCTCACTGATATATATATATATATATATATATATATATATATATATTCAACACTTTCTTTTTCATTCAATGTGAGACTTCTTAGTCACACTTTACATCAAAACATTCTCTCCTAATATATTCAGCTACATACATGAAATTAAATAAAAACCTTAAAATGATACAAAAACCCTTAAAACTCCAAATTTCAAACATTGGAACCAAAGCTTCACCGTGGCCCTCAGGTTGCTCTATAGAAGTGAAAAATTGATGAAACTTTTTACACATCGGTTCTCCACTTTGGAGGCCTTACCGGCTTTTCCAAAGATGCGCATGAACACCTACTAGAAAGGCCGAAAGAAAACCACCACAGTAAACCAAAATTCAAGCGGGATGAAAGAGAGGGTGAAAGAAAAGTGGAGGCAGAAGTGAACAGTGACTTTGCGATTGTGGGTGGGGCAGAGGCATTATGGAGCCTGAAGTAGAGTAGTGGTTAAGCCTTCAACAGATCTTGTACCGGAGTAAACGTGGATCCTGCAACGGAGCTTGCGGCGGATGCTAGTGATAAAGGGTAGACATTTTGTTAGGAAATAACAAAGCTGAAAAAGTAAAATAAGCATGAATACAATCAACAACACAAGAATATTACATGGAAAACTCCAAAACCGAAGAAAAATCACGGTCGTTGTCGAAACCGACAATTAGAGAATAAAAAGTATGCAGAAATTGTTACAACACAGAGACTTCACTCTCAACCACCCCATGACCCCAATACACTCAAACTCCCCAAAGCAAAGATTTAAACTACATATTCTCACAATACTCTAAACAAGAGAATAAGAGAAAAAGAAAACACAAATATAACCAAGTGTTTCTAGGTGTCAGTATTTGGTGTGCCGAAACAAGGAGTTTAAGATATTTATATATAGCCTTGGACTCTTCCACCTTTCACCATGCTAGGCAATGTGAGACTTCTCCAAGATGCATTCATTGACCTTTTTTTCCCTTCATCAACATTAGTAATGTGAGACTTACATTGCAATCTACCACAACAAACATAAGTGTTGCAGTGGAAGAGGTGGGCGGATGTAAAGGTGGAAGCGGTAAGTGGTAGAGGCAATAATGAAAAAAGGGATAGAACAAACTCTCGCATAAGAGAGACAAAATCTACACTTTGGAGGGAGCAATACTTGCAATCTTGCATATTGGGTAACAAAGCCTTTTATTGTGGTAGGGAACTCACTTATAATGAAAAAGAAGAAGTCTCCCTAATGAAGAAGGTATTCCCAAAGGGTCATTGGGGCTACTCAAAGTTTTTTTCACATTCTTTGAAAGTGATTAGAATATACATATCTTTGTAATTTGTTAAATACTTAGTCTTAATCATTAGAGTCAACATTTGTATACATTAAGTCATCTAACTAATTACTAATAAGGGTAATAAAATCTTTAAAAAAAGTCAGGGCATTGCAATCCCATTAATTCAATCCATATTTAATGTATTTCTATCATAGAATGTATTTCTATATCAATTCATAATTTATTAGGTTAAAATTCTTTCATTATTATTAATGAATATTAGTAATCAAAATGATTTTTCAAATTAAATAATCTTAAGGTCATGTGTGGTTGTCCATTTTCTATTTTTATTTTCAAAGAAAGCAAGAAAATATAGGTGGAAACATGTTTTGTTGATATCTAGAAAATGTTTTCTTTGAAAATATTTTCTAAAATTTGACCAAAACAGAAAATAAAAAAAGTCGTTTTCATTTCAGTGAAAATGAAAACGAGTTATCACCGCCTTCACCTTCACCACATTCATCGCCATCATTGTCGGTGTTGCCACCGCCACCACCTTCACTGTCGCTGCCACCACCGTCACCACCACCACTAATGCCACTGCCACTAACAACATTGTAGCCTCTACCACCATCATTGTCATTGTCGCTGCCACCACCACCTATCTCCTCGTCGCCCCCACCACTGCCACCATCACCGCCACCACCATAACTACCATCGTCGTCGCTGCCACCACCAGCGTCGTCGTTGACTCCACCACCACTACCATCTCTACCTCCACTGCCAAGACCACCAATTGGTGAGATGAAAAACGATGATGATGGAGGTTGTGGCAGTGGCGATGGTGGTAGCGGTAGTGGCAACAACGGTAGAGGCAGAGGTGGTGGTGACGAGGAGAGGATGTAGGTGGTTGTGGTGGTGACAATGACAAAGGTGGTGGTGGCAGCAGCGATGGTGACAATGAAAAGGTTAACAGAAAGTCACAATAAACACGTTCTCTAAATTTTAAAAAATTAAAAATAAAAAACTATTTTCAAAAGATGAAAATAAAAAATAAAAGCAGAAATATTTTTCCAAACCAAACAGGCTAATCTTTCAATTATATTTATCATAAACCTCCTTAGCTCAAGTTTTATTTTTAGGTATATGCTCTTGTAATAATTAATGAGACCTTCCATATATTTATTTCCTATGTTGATAGGATGCCCGTATTATATAGTTGGTGTAAGCTTCATTCACACGCATGCAGAAACAGATTTTCGGTATTTATTAGCACTAATCATTCAATTCAATACAATCCTTCTCACAAATTGACACACTACTAAAAAAACACGATTTAGCGAGGGATTTTAGCGAGGGACACAAATCCGTCGCTAATAGCGACGGAATGCGACGAAATCAGCGACGGATTCATGGTTTTGGAAATAACATGTTATTTTAATAATTTAGCGACGGATTAGAAACGTCGCTATTGATCCGTCGCTAATTCCCTCGCTAATATTATTTTAATATTTTATCTTGCAATTTAGCGACGGGTTTTGACCGTCGCTGATGTCTTCCCGTCGCTAAATCCCTCGGTAAATTTTCTAAGATGTTAGCGACGGAAACTAACAGAAGTTCCGTCGCTAAAAGTATTATTTTTAAAAATGAACAATTGTTCTCCCAGATTCGAACCTGGGACCTGTCTCCAAAAGAGAAGGCATTATAACCAATTGAACTAGATTACGTTTTTTGTAATTTCTTCCAAAATATGTTATTTTTACTATACAAAAACTTAAAAGTTTTCAAGTCCAAACACTAAAACAATCCATTCACTCAACTCTCTCAGAAAAACCCTAACACACTCAGAAACTTCCTCTCGACTCTCACACTTTCATGGCCGCCACCGTCTCCTGCTCCAGTGTCGCCACCGTTGTCCTTGTCGGCGCTCCTACTCCACCGTTCGCGTGAAGCGGAGAAGCGGAGCCAGAGGCGAAGTGGCCGAACCCAGGCGGTGGCTGAACCATAGGAAGTGGAGCCGGCTCCAGAGTCGATCATGACGGTGAGCTTCCTCTTCCATTTCTATTCTTAGATTTCATGTTCTCTCTATTCGATTTTACTTCTGCTTGATACGATTTCAAAACATAAAACCCTAATTTTCGTATTTCTGGATCACGCTCTCTCTATTCGAATTTTACCTTTGGTTTGGATTGCTTCTAAGTACTGATTTTTCCTGAAAATGGCTTTTCTACTGTGTTTTTTTATCTTTCCCTAATATGGGTCAGTTTAGCTTTTTATTGTAACTGTAATATACATTAGATTCTCAACAAATTTGGGTTCTTACTTTATGGTTTCCAGTTCCACTACATTCAATATTTATATAATCTAATAAGTTGTGGTTCTTCTTTTGCTTGGATTAGTCGCTCACATGCCATCTTCACAATTACATTAGAACAGATGCACAAACTCCATCCAGCAGTGATACTTCGGATGAGGATATGGGTTAAGAATACCTTTCAGCAAAGTTCCATTTGGTAGATCTAGCTGGATCAGAGAGAGCTAAAAGAACTGGTTCCGATGGTCTTCGTTTCAAAGGTGTACACATCAATAAAGGCCTTCTTACACTAGGTAATGTCATTAGTGCACTAGGGGGTGAGAAAAATTTTGTTGTTTGACACAAAACAGTTTTGTATGTACGCGTGTGTGTGTTAGCATATAAAGTGAGAGGAGTGGTTTATTTTGAGAGTGAGAAGATAATAGCTACTTATCAGTAACATCTGTATGGGAGTTTGCAACCTTAGCTTGACTTGTCTGTTTACCTTTTCTATTTAAGACATGAACTAAGAATTGCTTGCATCCTGTTAAATTAATACTCTTGAGATGAAGAGGTTATGAAGTATCATGGAAAGCAGAAATTATTATGTGTAATTGCAAATTCCTTACTCAAAGACAACTTAGATTCCCATTTTCTCTTATATGCAAAGATGAACTGAGATTTCTTTGAAAATAGGCACCTAGACAACATAAATGCTTAAGTTTTCATGTAGTTGAAGAACTCAGTTTTATTAATGCTTGATTTGGCAAGTTTCTCAGCTCTTAGTCCGACCCTTGTCACTTTGACTGGCCTAATGCTCTTTGCATTAGGTTTTCCCAGAGTAGGTAAGTGACACTTTTATGCATATTGAACTATTGGTGTTTAACTTCTGTTTGATTATCCGTTGTTTCACCTTTGATTATTATATTAAAATCTATAGCTACCACATACTTCGTGCTTCATGGTTTCCTTATTTAAGAACTAGTTAGACCGAGTACATAGGAGGATCTAAATGGTGATTAATTTAACTATTTCAGGTTCATGTATCAGCTATCCTATGAGTGGGAATGCAATCCAAGTAGTTGCCTGGGCTTAAATCATAACTGGAAGCATTGATCCTTTTCTGCAGATTTCTAGAAGCTAATTTTCAACCTGTTTTTCCTCATCAAGATTATGATTGGCTCGGCATCAAACTACTGTTTTCAGGGAGGGCCACTTCTATATGCTTTGCTGAATTATGACAAGTCCAGCGTGATTCCTAGCTGGACATTGTAGCTTTATACCTTTCTAATGGACCTTTCAGGTAAACTACCCAAGTTTCCAGCTGCTCAGAATCCATGAATCTTGATATTTTTTGGTTTTTTAAGCTTTGACAATATAGGACTTGCTAACTTGTTTCATGGTTAATCAGTGTCTCAATTTTTAAATGGACTTTATTATCTTTGATAGCATTTTACATTTATTATCTGAATTTTTTGATCTTATTGGTTATTTTTTCTTGGCGAACATGAACCCGGTATCCTGAAGAAGGATAATACAAATGTCATAGTTTCTTAGAACACTGAAGTGTCAAGTTTACCCTGCTGGTGAGCTAGTTTTTTTCACAGTAGTTTCATTCATTATTAGTTTAATTTCAACTAGTTCCCTTCTTATAGTTCTATTTCCAGCCCATATTCCTGGTTCAATTTTGCTCTGTTTGATTATTGCCTATGATTAAGATGTATTTAGTTTTGTTCAGTTTTCTGTTTTTGAGCATTTAAATGTGTGGTAAATAATTGTGCGCATAATATTTTGCATAGCAGCCATCTTATTAAGATGTCGTGCGCCAAAGTGCTTTGGGTTGGAACTTGCGGTTTCATCTCCTCTATAAGCCTCGACATCTCTGGATAGAGGGAACAATCTGCTTTGTGTTTCCCTTCTGTGGATGTGAAGCTTCTTGAATCAAGAGGTACATCCTTATCTGTCTAAGTTTGAAGCTACTGAAGGGTTTGACTAAACTGCTACCATATGTTGCTTTAAAACCTTGCTTGCATGAGTTAAATATGAGGATTCAAGCCTTCAAAGTTTATTTTAGCTTGAAATCCTTGTTATGTTTTAGATCTAGTACCCTTTCCCTGCTAACGGTGATCTCTTGTTAATTCTTATTACTTGAATGTAATTCTGAATTTGGTACAATTTGTACATAGAGCTATTGACAGGGTACCAGAATTATAGCAGGGAAAGGGTACCAGAATTAACAAGAGATCACCGTTTCAGAATTATTTTAAGTGATTTCTTAAACTTCTCTTCATATACTCTGGAGCATATAATCTGACCATTAGTAGCATAGTTCTGATGTTCCTTTCCAACCGTGAATTGAATTCATGATTTTATACTAATCTCCTACCTATTGAGATGGAAACTTCTATTTCTTTTACATGTGAACTTTTCTTTTTAGCTGTCCTTTGTTAGAGTGCTTGGGTAGTATGCAACTACGCATATAACAAAATAATCCAAGTTTCAATGCCAATTTCTTTCTATCATTTTGATTCCCTTGGTAAATGAATGTGTTGGAATGAGATGTTCCTTTTTCAAAATTAATTTGCAGGAATAGTTTGTCGGTTGCAAAGGAGAAAAACATCCAGTATGTTGCATTCCCTGTGGTGTCTATTGTCTATTTGACAAATTAAAAGCTATCTCACAGACAAGGTACTGAAGAATTTCTTTGAACATCCAGTATGTTTAATTTGTCAAAATCTGTCATATGCATATCATTAAACCTCTCTTCTCATTTAGCCATCTGTTATTGGTATATACCCCTTTGTTCATAATCTTTTTTATTCAAATGGAAAAATTTCCCAATCCATGATGACATGTCTCGAAAATGGTATTTGCTGCAATCTCATGGTCTGAAGAATTTCTTGTAGTTGAGGGGTGATTTTGTGTTCTAGTCATGAGCTTAGTTTTGGGATTTAGCGAGGGAATTAGCAAGGGAATGGAAATAAAAATGTTAGGCAGTTAGCGACGGACTGTCTGTTCCGTCTGAAATAGCGACGGAAACATCCGTCGCAAATAGCTACGGATTATCATTCTCCCTCGCTAATAGCGACGGACTGTTCCGTCGCAAATAGCGACGGAAATATTCCGTCGCCGATAGCGACGGATTTAAGAATCCGTCGTTAAATATTTATCGACGCCACTTTACACGGCGGATGGAGTTCCGTCGCTAAATTTTATTTAGCGACGGAATTTTCCTTGTTTAGCGACGGATTTTGTCCCTCGCTAATTTGCTTTTTTTTAGTAGTAACAGTTAACCATTTTTGAACTCTTGAAAATTTTGAAAAAAGGGAAAACGAAACTAACTATATAAAAACAGGTGACAACTATGTACTATAAAGAGTATACTGGCTGATAAAATTTCCATTAAAGTACCTGTTGGGGTTTTGGGCTCCCTTCCTATGTGGAGAAAGGCCCAAATATGTAAGCCCACTTTGTCTCACTTAAACAAGTGGAGAGGCGTCAGCTAGGGTTAAGAGAGAGGTCTAATTTGGCAAGAGAAGCAAAGAGAAAAGTGAGAGAGAAGAGAAGAAAAATGATTTTCGCACAAAGTCTGAGCAGCGTTTTTAGTTCTGCCGCCACGCCTTCGTTCACCGTCCGATTGGGCTGAAATTTGGACAGCAGGTTCGTGACTCGTGGTTCTTCAATCTGAACGGTGTGATCAGCGAGATGATTCCTGTGTTGGGAGAAAACTGCGTCGGACAGTAGCTGCAAAATCTGGTTTTTCTGGTTTTCTTGGTTCTCTATTTCATACTTGTTGCTTAGTTGCTTGGCCATTGTTGTGCACGAATTGTGCTGTGTATTAAGACTCTCTTGTAACCTGATTTGACAATAGTGAAGCTCTATTACTGGCTTGGTCCCGTGGATGTTTTCCTTCTCACATTGAGAAGGTTTTTACCACGTTAAAATCTTGGTGTCTCTTTGTTTGTGATTTTTTTAGTTGCTGCATTATTTGTTGTTGCTCCTCACAGATTCAGCAAGTTGGGGAAATTATTATCCGCTGTGCATTGCTTGTTAGAGTTGTTATTGTTAATTGTGTTGAATTTCCCATCAGAGTGGCATCAGAGCTCTTTGGTTAAGGGGCTGTTTGACTTGTTTGAATGATGGAGGCAAATACAAATAGAATGATCTGCTTGAATGGCACTAATTATCACTTGTGGAAGGGTAAGAAGCTGAAATGCATTCGTACTGACAATGGTGGTGAGTATTGTGGTCCATTTGATGTTTATTGCAAGCAGCAAGGTATCAGACATGAAAAGACTCCTCCTAAAACTCCTCAGCTGAATGGTTTAGCGGAGAGGATGAACAGGACTTTGATTGAGAGAGGTAGGTGTATGCTTTCTGAAGCAAAGTTACCTAAGCACTTTTGGGGTGAAGCATTGTACACGGCAGTGCATGTTATTAATCTCAGTCCTGCAGTTGCTATGAATGCAGATGTGCCAGACAAAATCTGGTTTGGCAAGAATGTCAGATGTCAGGTATGATCATTTGCGTGTCTTTGGTTGCAAGGCATATGTGCATGTTCTAAAGGATGAAAGATCCAAGTTGGATGCGAAGACAAGGCAGTGTATCTTTATCGGTTATGGTCAAGATGAATTTGGCTACAAGCTGTATGATCCTGTTGAGAAGAAGTCAGTTAGAAGCCGTGATGTGAAGTTCATGGAAGACCAAACCATTGAAGACATTGATAAGATGGAGAAGACTACACCCGAGAGAGATAACAGTTTGTCTGATGTTGATCCAGTTAGGACACCTGTTCATGATTTGGGTACTGCTGAGAATAATGTTCAGAATGATGAACAACATGATGATGTTGATGATCAGCAGCAACTTGGAGATGATGTAGATGTTCATGTTGATGATGTTGAAGAGGAACATGAGATGTCACAAGATGAGAATCTTGGTGAAGCTCCTGAACCACCTCAAGTTCAACCTTGGAGGTCTAATAGGCAGAGGAAACCATCTACCAGGTATTCTTCTGATGACTATGTTACCTTGACAGATGGTGGTGAACCTGAGTGTTTTCAAGAAGCCATGGAGAGTGATGAAAAGAAGAAGTGGTTGGATGCTATGCAAGATGAAATGAAGTCTTTGCATGATAATCACACTTTTGATTTGGTGAAATTGCCAAAAGGCAAGAAGGCTTTGGAAAACAGGTGGATTTACAGGGTGAAGCCAGAGAGTAATTCTACATCTCCGAGGTATAAAGCCAGATTGGTGGTGAAAGGTTTCAGACAAAGAAAGGGTGTTGATTTCAATGAGTTTTTTTCTCCTGTGGTGAAGATGTCATCCATTAGAACCGTGTTGAGTTTGGCTGCTACTCTTGATTTGGAGGTAGAGCAAATGGATGTAAAAACTGCTTTCCTTCATGGTGATTTGGAGGAAGAGATTTACATGAAGCAACCTGATGGTTTTCTTGTTGAAGGCAAGGAGGACTATGTTTGCAGGTTGAGAAAGAGCTTATATGGCTTGAAGCAGGCTCCGCGCCAGTGGTACAAGAAGTGTGAGTCTGTTATGTGTGAGCAAGGCTACAAGAAGACTACTTCTGATCACTGTGTCTTTATTAAAAAGTTTGCTGATGATGATTTCATTATCCTGTTATTGTATGTTGATGACATGCTTATTGTTGGGAAAAATATTTCCATGATTGACAGGTTAAAGAAGCAATTGGGCGAGTCATTTGCCATGAAAGACATGGGAGCTGCTAAGCAGATTCTTGGTATAAGAATCATGCATGATAGAAAAGAGAAGAAACTTTGGCCGTCACAGGAACACTATGTTAAAAGGGTGCTACAGAGGTTCCATATGCAAAAGGCTAAGGCGGTAAGCACTCCTCTTGCTCCTCATTTCAAATTGAGTGCTAAACAGAGTCCTTCAAATGAAGCTGAAAAATCAGATATGCAACGGGTTCCTTATGCATCTGCTGTGGGTAGTTTGATGTATGCAATGGTGTGCACAAGACCAGATATAGCGCATGTTGTTGGTACAGTCAGTAGATTTCTGTCTAATCCAGGTAGAGAGCATTGGAATGCTGTGAAATGGATTTTGAGGTATTTTTATGACACTAGTAGTATGAGGCTTTGTTTTGGAGGTGATAAGCCTACCCTTGTGGGCTATACTGATTCTGATATGGCTGGAGACATTGATTCCAGAAAGTCCACTTCAGGCTACTTGATTAAGTTTGCAGGGGGAGCTGTAACATGGCAATCCAGATTGCATAGGTGTGTTGCATTGTCCACTACTGAGGCAGAGTTCATTGCCATTACAGAAGCATGCAAGGAATTGATTTGGTTGAAGAAATTCTTGCAGGAGCTTGGTTTTGTGCAGGACAAATACTTGTTGTTTTGTGATAGTCAAAGTGCTATTCATCTTGGTAAGAGTTCAACTTTTCATTCTAGATCCAAACACATTGATGTGAGGTATCATTGGATACGCGATGCTTTGGATGCTGGGTTGTTAGAATTGGCCAAGGTTCATACAGATGATAATGGTGCTGATATGATGACAAAGGCATTACCGAGAAGCAAGTTTGAAACTTGCTGTGAGATCGCCGGTTTGGCGGTCCTCTCCACATAGTTGTGAGGGGGAGATTTGTTGGGGTTTTGGGCTCCCTTCCTATGTGGAGAAAGGCCCAAATATGTAAGCCCACTTTGTCTCACTTAAACAAATGGAGAGGGGTCAGCTAGGGTTGAGAGAGAGGTCTAATTTGGCAAGAGAAGCAAAGAGAAAAGTGAGAGAGAAGAGAAGAAAAAGGATTTTCGCACAAAGTCTGAGCAGCGTTTTTAGATCTGCCGCCACGCCTTCGTTCACCGTTCGATCGGGCTGAAATTTGGACAGCAGGTTTGTGACTCGTGGTTCTTCAATCTGAACGGTGTGATCGGCGAGATGATTCCTGTGTTGGGAGAAAACTGTGTCGGACAGTAGCTGCAAAATCTGGTTTTTCTGGTTTTCTTGGTTCTCTATTTCATACTTGTTGCTTAGTTGCTTGGCCATTGTTGTGCACGAATTGTGCTGTGTATTAAGACTCTCTTGTAACCTGATTTGACAATAGTGGAGCTCTATTACTGACTTGGTCCCGTGGATGTTTTCCTTCTCACATTGAGAAGGTTTTTACCACGTTAAAATCTTGGTGTCTCTTTGTTTGTGATTTTTTTAGTTGCTGCATTACTTGTTGTTGCTCCTCACAGATTCAGCAAGTTGGGGAAATTATTATCCGTTGTGCACTGCTTGTTAGAGTTGTTATTGTTAATTGTGTTGAATTTCCCATCAGTACCTACTCTACTTTCGACCAGTTAAATAAGCACATTGAAATGCAACTTAAAAAGAAAGCAGCAAATTTTCTGTGTTTGGCAAAACAAAGCTTCCACGATAATATGCCTTGTGGTACTAATCCTAGCTTCTTAATTACTCAACCCATTCCTAATTAACGTTCTCAACCCATTCCTAATTAACGTTCTGATGAAATAAGAAATACACATTGAGAAGTGCAATTAATTGTGTTCATATTCATAAGAGTATTATTTGTTTTCCTATTTTACCCTCTAGAATATATTTTATCTTTTCTTATTTATTGTTCCCACAGTGCATTACTTGATTCTTGAAATGCTAAGCGAAAAAATATATAAGAACAAGTATTTTTTCTTATAAATAGACAGTTAAAAAGGAACGAAAAGAGTCATTAATAAGGAGTTACGAATTTTGTGCGAACTACAATTAAAAATCTATTTGAATACCAATTTAAGTGAATAAACTTTCAACTTAATTTATAAGAATAGTTCCGCTAATTTTATACCTAAGACCGTGTACTAACATTCGATTGCACGAGTTTATAGAACACCGTTGAATATAAGCATACATCTATTGCCGCAATTTTTTAATATGAAAAATAACGTATAGAACACCAAAATCTTTGTTTGTTGCTAAAACCCAAGAGTCCAGCGGATGGGTTGTAGGGTGTTCGTGAGGGAGGCCTACGACTGCTGGATCTTCGAGGCCTCTTCAAGATTTGACTCGGGTACTGCGTCCCTAGTGGAGCTCTTAGATGTGGAGATTGGCCTGCGACATGCCTGGGAGCTTGGACTCCGTGATATTACTTGTGAGTCAGATTGCAACGGGTGGTGGAGATCCTGCAACAGAATAGGGACGTTACAAGCATCTGGGAGAGAGACACAATTTTTCACGATTTGAGAGCTTCTCTCTTGGGACTTGAATGTTTTGTTTGGTCTTATTCCCAGGGAACAAAATAATGTCATGGACTCTTTGGCACACCAAGCCTCGTGAGATGACTTCCCTCACCGCGTTTGGAGACTGACTCTGTACTGATATGGGCTGACGAGTTTAGTCTTAGTGGGCTTAAGAGTTTCTGTAATTACTGGGCCAGGCGACCCATGAACCGCACGGGTCAAAACCCAATAATATATAAGAAGGACACCGCCCTTGCGGTGGGGGATCCAATTCATTTTTCACAAACTTGTCTAGCTAATTTTCTTACGTTGCTCTCTGATTGCTTAAGCCTTGGGCTAAGGTTCTATACCGGAACATTGGCGCCCACCGTGGGGCCGACGGAGATCACTCCTAGGCTTCCATTTTTCCTAGAATTGTAACATCAACTCGGTCCGGTGCGAATGGAGGAGGGAATCACGTCAATCATGAGGGCGTTCCACCCGATATTCTCATGAGGATCATGGCGGATCTCACCGATCTCCGCCAGCACAATCAGCAACTGCAGACTCAACTTGCAGAACTTAACCAAGTTCGAGGCTTGCAGGAGGGCGATCGAAGAATGGCAGAAATGGTGGTGGATTTTCAACCGTTCACAGAGGACATCGCAAACACCACCGTCCCGGATAATTTGAAGACACTCGTTTTGGATTCGTACTTTGGAGATTCTGACCCAAAGGAGCATTTGGTGTACTTTAACACCAAAATGGTGATCGTAGGCGCTAACGATGCTTTGAAGTGCAAAATGTTGCCTTCAACATTCAAAAAGTCAGCAATGACTTGGTTTACAACATTACCGCCTCGTTCAATTGCTGGGTTCATGGATTTGTCAGCCAAGTTCTTATCTCAATTTTCGACAAGTCGTGCCCAGAAGGTGACTCCAGCAGCATTATTCAACATTCAACAGCGACCGAATGAATGCCTCCAGCACTTCATGGGGCGTTTCAATCAGTCGTCAGTTCATTTGGAGGACAAGATGCCAGAAATTTGCATTGCTGCTTTTGAGTTAGGGCTTCAGCCAGGTAGCCTTAACAGCAATCTGAGTCGAAAGCCCGTTGAAACGATGGCTGAATTGCGAAGCAGAGTGCAAGGCTTTATTCGCGAAGAACAAAGTGACCGCATCAAGAAGGATCGTCGGAATTCAGGGGTTCCAGGCCAACAACAGGCGAAAGATTCCAAGAAGGCGGCGGTTAACGATCAGCGTTCAGGCGGAGCGGTTGGGAAAGATGATAGAGGTTACAACAATTCGGGACGATATGATAACCGTTCCAATTATCGACATCGTGCTCAGCCCTACGGAAATCGTGGGTATGGAAATATGACGTGGACCAGAAATCAAGAGGAAAATCAGACCCCACTAGCGGTTAATTTAACTGAGGCTTTGCACATGTGTTTGGAGGCCAACACGATCTGTTTCCCAAAGCAACCGAAACGCCCACAAGGCAACGTGGAAAGAACTAAATGGTGTGAGTATCATAAGATTGTGGGACACAACACAGATGATTGCTTTACACTTAAAAAAGAAATTGAGGCTTTAATAAAAGCGGGACACATGAAGCAGCTGGAAAGGAGAAAGGATTCAGATGGGGCTGGAACTTCAGCAAACAGAGATGAAGCAGGGAATGAAATTGAAGAAGCAGAGCCCAAGAAGCAGGCTGGTGCAGAAGTTAAGGGGCGCATCCATTCAATCTTTGGAGGATTTCGAGGCGGAGGATTAACAAGTTCTTCGCGAAAGAAGTACATTCATTCCATGAATGCGGTTTATGCTAGCGATTGGGGAAGCTGGGATTGCAGCCCGATATCACTTTTTATGTTCGAGATTTTGCAGGTGTAAAGCCTCATGAGGATGATCCGATTGTGGTGATGTTGAAGATCGCTAATTTTGAAATTGAGAGGGTATTGCTAGATCAGGGAAGCTCTGCTGAGTTAATTTATGGAGATGCTTACGAGAAGCTTGGGCTTACAGAATCTGATTTGTTGCCATATGATGGGGCGTTGGTTGGTTTTTCAGGTGAAAGAGTATTTGTCAGAGGTTATGTGGAGCTGGAAACTGTTTTTGGAGAAGGGAAGAATGCAGAATCTTACTCCATAAAGTTTCTGGTGATAAAGTGTACGTCTCCGTATAACGTACTCATAGGGCGACCATCTTTGAACAAGTTGGGAGCTATAATTTCAACGAGACACTTAACAGTCAAGTATCCATTGACTAAGGGCGGCGTAGGAATTTTAAAGGCTGATCGGATGGTTGCAAGGAAATGTTATTCTGAAAGTTTTAAACAGTATGGTCATATGGGAAAGCGAGCGGTCAAAGAGGGACACAGAGTTTATGGAGTGGATGTTGATGAGAATGGTGCTTGTTTGGACCCAAGAGAGGGATTCTTAGAGCACAAGATGACTCCGGAAGAGGAGACGAAAACTGTCAAAGTGGGCGAACGTGATATGAAAGTGGGAGTGAATCTGACAGCAGTGCAGGAGGCTAGGTTGGTGCAACTGCTATCTGAAAATATGGATTTGTTCGCCTGGAGTGCACAAGACCTTCTTGGGATAGATCCTGATTTCATATGTCACAAGTTAGCGTTGAATCCAGGAGTGAAGCCAATTTCTCAAATGAAAAGGAAAATGGGCGAAGAGAAAGCACAGGCAGTGAAGGCTGAGACAAACAAGTTGATCGATACTGGATTTATAAGAGAGGTAAAATATCCTACTTGGTTAGGTAATGTTGTGATGGTGAAGAAGAGTAACGGGAAGTGGCGGATGTGCACAGACTACACAGATTTGAATAAACACTGTCCAAAGGATTCATATCCTCTCCCAAACATTGACAAATTGGTGGATAGGGCTTCTGGATTTGGGATGCTGAGTTTGATGGATGCTTACTCTGGATATCATCAAATCTGAATGTATGCGCTTGATGAGGAGAAAACAGCTTTCATGACAAATCAGGCCAATTATTGTTATCAGACTATGCCATTTGGGCTGAAGAATGCTGAAGCTACTTATCAGAGGCTTATGGACAGAGTCTTTGAGAAACAAGTGGGGAGAAACATGGAAATTTATGTGGATGATATGGTTGTCAAGTCAGAGGAGATGGATGGACATTGTATTGATTTAGCAGAGGCTTTTGGAGAAATAAGAGGACACAACATGCGCCTCAATCCGGAGAAATGCTCTTTCGGGATTCAGAAGAGGAATAGAGGTTAATCCTGATAAATGCAAGGCGATTCTGGAAATGCAAAGCCCTACATCCGTGAAAGATGTCCAGAAGTTAACAGGAAGGATAGCAGCTTTGTCAAGGTTTTTACCTTGCTCTGGAAGCAAGGCGGCTCCATTTTTCCATTGCTTAAGGAAGAACAAGGTTTTTCAGTGGACAGAAGAATGTGAGCAGGCTTTCCAAAATCTGAAGGAGCATCTATCTAAGCCTCCCATATTATCAAAGCCAATTCCAGGTATTCCTTTATCGGTTTTTATTTCAATATCGGATAATGTTGTGAGTTCTGTCTTGTTGCAAGAGTGTAAGGATGAGACTAGAATCATATATTTTGTAAGCCATGCTTTACAAGGGGCTGAGGTGAGATACCAAAAGATTGAAAAAGCTGCTTTAGCCTTAATCATTTCTGCCCAAAAACTGAGGCCTTACTTTCAAGGTTTCCAAGTTAAAGTCAAAACTGACTTCTCACTACGCCAAGTTTTGCAAAAGCCAGACTTGGCAGGGCGAATGGTCTCTTGGGCTGTTGAATTGTCAGAGTTTGGGATTGTGTTTGAAAAGAAAGGTCAGGTTAAACCTCAAGCCTTAGCTGATTTTGTTAATGAGATGTCACCAGAGGCGAAAATTTCAGAAGGAGAGGAATGGGCTTTATCTGTTGATGGGTCATCTAATTTAAAAGGAAGTGGAGCTGGAATAGTTCTTGAGGGCCCGGGCGGAGTCATTATTGAGCAGTCCTTGAAATTTGATTTCAAAGCAAGAAATAACCAGGCAGAGTACGAGGCGATCATTGCTGGGATGAGGTTGGCTATCGAGATGAATGTTCATAGTCTCGTTATCAAAACCGATTCTCAGCTCGTGGCGAATCAGATAAAGGGTGAATATCAAGCTAAGGATGTGCAATTGGAAAAATATCTAGGAAAGGCGCAAGAATTGATGAAACACATAGACAATGTTCAGGTGAACCGTGTTCCCAGAGAAGAAAATACAAGGGCTGACGTACTTTCCAAATTGGCAAGTACTAAGAAGCCAGGCAACAACAAGTCAGTGATTCAGGAAACTTTGAAAAGCCCAAGTGTGAATGAAGATGATGCAGTCATGGCAACTGGGATGGTGTCAACAGATTGGATTGAAAGGGTTAAAATGTGCTTACAGGCAGATGGACCTGACTTGGCTTTATTTTCAAAGGACCAAATCCGGGAGGCTAGTCACTATACATTGCTAGGCAACCAGCTTTACCGAAGAGGCGTTGGAGTTCCTTTGCTGAGGTGTGTGACCAGGGATGAGGCTGACAGGATTATGTTCGAAGTCCATGAAGGCGTTTGTGCAAGCCATGTGGGCGGAAGATCTTTGGCTGCGAAAGTATTAAGGGCAGGATTTTATTGGCCCCCCTTGAAGAGTGATTGCATGGACTATGTCAAGAAATGCGAGAAGTGTCAAGTTTATGCTGATTTGCACAGGGCACCACCAGAGGAGTTAAGTTCCATGAGTTCTTCGTGGCCATTTGATATGTGGGGCGTTGATATTCTTGGACCTTTCACTCCAGCAGGGGCGCAGGTTAGATTTGTGTTGGTTGCTGTGTTGATTACTTCACAAAGTGGATAGAGGCAGAATCCATGGCGAAGATTACTGCAGAAAAGGTCAAGAAATTTTATTGGCAAAAGATAATATGCAGATTTGGTGTGCCAGCAACTATGGTGTCTGACAATGGAACACAATTTACAAGCAAGAAGGTCAGAGATTTTTGTGATGAAATGAGAATTGAGATGAGGTTTGCTTCTGTTGAGCATCCGCAATCTAACGGTCAGGTAGAGGCTGCAAATAAAGTCATTCTGAATGGTATAAAGAAGAGACTTGGCGAAGCAAAAGGTTTATGGGCTGATGAACTGTTAACTGTGATTTGGGCTTACAACACAACTCCCCAATCCACTACTGGGGAGACACCTTTTAAACTTGCTTATGGAGTGGATGCCATGATTCCAGTGGAGATACAGGATGTGACTTTCAGGGTTGCAACTTATGATGAGGATCAGAATCAAGACAACAGGCTGATAGATCTGAATTTGGCTGGAGAGGTTAAGGAAGAAGTCAGGCTTAGGCAGGCTGCAGTCAAGCAGAGGTCAGAAAGGCGTTACAATACCAGAGTTGTCCCTAGACACATGGAAGTGGGCGATCTTGTTCTGTGAAGAAAAGCAAAGGGTCCTGATGATTCAAAGCTATCACCCAATTGGGAGGGCCCTTACAGAATCTTGCGTGATCTAGGTCAAGGGGCTTATCACTTGGAGGAGTTATCTGGGCGAAGGATTCCTAGGGCTTGGAATGCACAGCACCAGCGTTACTACTACAGTTGAATCGCCAGCCAGTGGAGTTTTGTTTAGTGTTTTTATTTCCTGCTTTTGTGTTAAAGACTGCGTATTGTGTTTATTTTATGTCTGTGTGTTTGTCTGGTAAAAACTACGTCTGTTAGTTTGTGTTGTCAAGACTTAGTTTGCCGCACTCTTTTCTCTACCTGAAAAGCAGAGTTTTTAACGAGGCGGTGCACATTATTAAAATAAACAGGTATGCACTCTTTTCTCTACCCCAGGCGGGAGAGTTTTTAACGAGGCATAACCTTTTAAAAATATTTTTGCCTTGATCAGCATTATATTTTCCTTCATTTTTGTTACTAATAACCTTAGATCTATCAATTGGGCGATGTCAGACAATTGAGAAAGAGTAAGTCTCTTAAAACTAGAGCATTTGACCACGAATTCATGAGCATAACCTTGATTTGGTTTAAGCTTACCCAAATCGAGCACTAGCCTCCATGCGAGCACATTTAAACATCGAAATTTTACACATTTCTGATAAGTTATACTTTTTGGTTCACATCAAAAAGTGCAAAGGCCTTATGAATTCAAAGAATAGTTATTCAGTAAAGCAACTTCAAATTTGTTTTGAGTGTTGTATAACAAAGTTTTCACTTTGAATTTTAAATAAATATTTTGATAAGCTACATCATTATTTCTTGGCGTTTATCGTAGGAATCAAAGGGCGAAAGTGAAAGGTACTCAAGCAGTAAATATTCTCATTTCTCATAGATAAGGCTTTGAATGTTAAACCAAGTTTATAGTTATACAGGTTCTTTAAAATTGAGAATATGCTTAGCCTTAAAAACATCCTTTAATTTCGTTCATGTTTGAAATCTTTTTGAAACAAATTGACATTTTATTCAAGTTTTAACTTCATTCATGATTGCAAATTGTGCGAAGTTATGATTTGCAATCAACACAATGACTTGAAGAACTGGATAGCCATATAATTATTTTCTAAGTGTGGAAAGGAGTATACATGTGTGACTGAATTTCCAGTTACAAATGGATTAAGTTAGTCTTTATTCATTCAGATATTTACATATATTCCTAAGCCCTAACTTTAGATTGCTGGGTCGAATTCTTGGTTTAGATCGTTAAAGACCATTTCTTCCTTTTGTTAAGGTAGAGTGTTAGAATAAAGGAAATAGATATATAAAGTAGAGACAACAAAAGACATACTTTATATTACTAGGGAAAACGTTGAAAGTACTACACTGAGGGGGAAACAAAAGCATAAGTACAAGTTAGGAAAAGAGAAAACAGACAGAAATTGTTAAAGATTGTTCAAAAGGGCCTAGGGCCCAACTTTGTTCTTTCTCTTCACAGGCGAAGGATTAATGGTTTTCTCCTTCGCCCTCCACGCCATTGTTGTTGTTGTTGTTGTTGTTGTCATCGTTGTTGTTGTTGTTGTTTTCTTCCTCTTCTTCTTCTTCTTCTTCTTCCCCTTCATCCTCCACATTAAAGTTTGGAACCACCAGTTTCCCATCAACGATGCTTGCATATACATTGCTGCCCTCGAAAGAAATTTGCAAGTCCGGATTCAAAAACTGGATTTGTTCCTTGGCTTTGTCAAAGCCCTTCTCAAATTGCTCACAGAGGGAGGACTTCAAGGCGAAGATTGTTGCAGCTTGTTCAGAGTTAGATTTCTTCAAATTCTCATTCTCAGAGACCACTTGTTGAGCCTCCATCTAGATTTTGTTGGTTTCTTTTTCCTGTGTTTTCAACAGAGCTCTACTTTCTTCAACAGCTTTCTTCAAATTTTCAGTCTCTTCAAGAGATTTCTTCAGAATCTCTACTTCCAAAGCCAGATCAGCGGCTTTCTTCTCGGTAACTTTGTTGGTTTTCTCCAACAGTTGCAGGGTTGACTTCAAGTTTAGATTCTCTTTTTCCTTGGCCTGAAGTTTCTTGGTAGTGGAAATTCCATCAAAGCCTTTGGATTCCAGATCAATCATCTTAGAAATTGCAGAAATCTCCAAGCCCTTAGTCATTATAGCTTGACAGGCCTCCTGATGCCCAATCTTCCTAATCCTTTCCCGATCTGCCTCGAACACCAAATTTGTTTCCACCAAAGAATTGAAGTTCACTTTGGAGTCCCAAAGGGAGGTGATTTCATCTGAGGTCAATTCTTCAAATTCCTTCAAGGCATTCTTCCACGACGGAGGAGGGGCGCTTGAGAGCCATGTTGGTTACCAGTGCTCGAGCCGTCCTTCACCATGAATTTCTTCATGGTGGATTGAAATGGAGTTCTTTCCGCTGGAGAATCTTGGGCTTTGGCTTTCCTTTTTCTTTTTTGCGGCAGAGTGGAGGCAGTCCCAGAGTGGCTGGGCTCAGGTTCCGTTAATTATTTGGCAGGCGAAGGGTTCTTTTTCATAGCCTCTTGTTCACGACGGAAACGCAACAAGTCAGATTTGGATATGCGAGCATTTTCAGCTGTAGAAAGAAGCAAAGAGATAAAGGATTAGAAAAGCAGTATCAAGTATTAAAAATATTTATGGGTATAAGAAGGACTCTTACCAACAAAATTACTCAATTTACTTTCACCATAGGCAAGGTAAAAGTCTGGCAGGTTTAGTTGAACGGTTGATAAAAATTCAACTTCCAACTTTTCTAAGGGCGTAAGAGCAGAATCAGGGAGTTTGCGGATGAGTTCAGGCTTGTTGGTCCAATAAAAAGGGAACCTAGGGCTATCATCATCGAAATAGAAGATGTATTTGCATCTTTATGTTTCTTTTACTTTGAAAAATTTGGCTTTCCAGTGTTTATAGTTGCTCCTATAGAGGGAAAATAGGTTGATTCCCCTGGCGATGGACAAACAAATATGTTCGCCCCTCACCTTCATGCCAGCAGTCTCGAAGAAGGAGAAAAACTTGTTGCAGGTGGGTACAATACCTAGGCAAGTGCACAAGAGCTCGAAAGCCCTAAGGTAGGCCCAACCGTTGGCAGCTAATTGGGTGGGGGCAATGTTCATTAGGGTCAGGGCGGAGCAAGTAAAGTCAGAAAGGGGAAGTTTATATCCTAAGTCTAGGAAAATAGTTTCAAAGAAATAGGTATGGTTTTTTCCTTTAGAATCAGGCTCACCATAGCAGCATGGTTCATCAGGATCACAAGGAACTATGTCTAGATGCTTGTCATCGCCGTCAGCCCTAAAGGTATAGTCGGTCAGTAAATCAAGTACTTTTTCGGTGGAGAAAAATTTGGAAAATCTTGTGGTTACTACGGAGGATACATAAAGAGGATTTGCAAGGTCGGGGTTTTACGGGCCCTAGGAACTCTGCGGGTACCTTTGGGAGGATTCGTTTTCCCTGAAAGCCAAATAAAGGGAGAATTATTTTAAAATGTTTGAAGATCTTGGTGGACAAAGACTTTTACCCAGAAAACTTTTTTTTTTGTCTTAGTGTTTAATTCATGAAGAGTGTTCTTTTCTCTGTTTTGTGGTTCAAAGTAGAGAATAGAGTGTGGGGAGTAGGGATTGTAAGAACGCAGGTGGTAAGAGAAGAAGAAGAAAAGCGAATGAAAAGAAGTTATAAGGGGACTTACCAGTGTTGGATGCCATGACAATGTTACTGGAGCAGGAAGAAGATTCGGGTTTCAGCACACGAACAAGTTTTGAGAGCAGTGATTTGGATAAAGGACAAAGTTGTTGCTTATATAGGCAAAATAGTAAGTAAGCAGGTAAGGCGAAACGGCGTGAAAACAAAACCATCAGACGCATGGTTTCAACGCATTCAAGGACAAAATTTGAAACGTTTTGTCTGTGAACAGTTGTGTCCTTTCACCAAAGCGTGTCTTGGGAGTTGTGTCAGAGTTAGGTGAATTTGAAATTCAATTTTCATGCGTTAATGGTAGGCATTGGTTCATAACTTGAGTGGGTTTTTAATGACCGAGGCAACGTTTGGCTATGAAACGCCACACACGACATTTATTTCTAAAAGTCATATCTTTGTAAGTTTCAAAATATTTTCATATCTCTTTTATGTGACAACAGCACGGGTAATGATGGCCTTGAACAAAGAGCCAGATCACATAAATGACAAGCAAAGATATTGATCTACACTTGACAAACTAAGACAAATCAAGCTACCTCAGCCCAGACGCATATACAAAGCCACAAGATGAAAGGCGAAGCTGTTTATCACTTATAATTTTGTGCACTTTCATTGGAAAAGCCTGCGAGCTTTAAAAACCTTGTAACATTTTGGGCGTTTGTATTACCCTGTGGGCTTTGTAATAAAGATGCACTGCGTCTTAAAATGAACTTTAAGACTGGGTATCTTGTGGGCTTGTGTACTGATATGGGCTGACGAGTTTAGTCTTAGTGGGCTTAAGAGTTTCTGTAATTACTGGGCCAGGCGACCCATGACCCGCACGGGTCAAAACCCAATAATATATAAGAAGGACACCGCCCTTGCGGTGGGGGATCCAATTCATTTTTCACAAACTTGTCTAGCTAATTTTCTTACGTTGCTCTCTGATTGCTTAAGCCTTGGGCTAAGGTTCTATACCGGAACAGACTCCATCAAGCATCCAGGGCCGGCCCAAGGGTCAAGCAACCCAAGCAAGGGCTTTAGCCTTTAGGCCTCAAAAAAAAAAAATTTCAAAGTAAAAAAGGTCTCATATTTTTACAAATAAAATAAAAAAATACTATTACTCACCATTACCTGCCACTTTGTTAGTTGTTTCTTCCCTAATTTTTCTCAAAAAAATCTTAATTGACAATTACTAGAAATTAGCAATCTTAATTGACAATTAGAGCATCTACATCCATCATACTCACTAAAATATCTACACTTCATTTTTTACAATTCTGCATAGTACCACATCATCTACACCACTTTATGAACTTTTTACTCCAACCCAACAACTCTTAAAAGTTTTTATAGTGGATCCCACAATCAACATCACATTTGTATATTTTTAACGTAAAAAAAGAAATTGCATTTGTATATTTTATTATTTATCTCCATTTTAATCTAATTATATTAATTGTAAGTCCTTGTAATGAATACAAGCTCATTTTTCAGGTCTAGTGTAGAGTATCTATTCTCACATACTCATCTTTGTCATGTTCAGAGACGGATACACGTTCAAGGTTATGAGGGCAAGTGCCCTCACTTAACTTTGGACATAATCATTAATAAAAAAATTAAATAGTAAAAATATGTGGTTTTTTATGTTTCTTTTGTTAAAATATCCCTCATTTGTGTCCCAAATTGTTAAATGCCCTCACTTCAGTAGTAAATATATGATTTTTATGGCCTCTTTGGTAAAAAATGCTTTCATTTGTGTTCGCTTTGTTAAAAAATGTCATCACTTCTAATAATATATGTTAATTGTTTTGTTACGAATTATATGTATATATTGCCCTCACATCATTAAATTTCTGGATCCTTCACTGGTCATGTTGGAATTAAATATGTACTCCAATGGTAATAGATACTCATATGAGTATGTATTTAACATTAGATACTACCATTAATTGGAGATGCTCTTAATTGATGTTACCTAATCTTTTTCTTCACCTTTTATTCTCTGACCTCCAATTTTCTCTCAATTAAATCCTAATAACGTTTCTACTCTCTCTGCCACTCTCTCAGTTTCTCAAAGCCTCAAAGGGCTAAAAATAGAGACTTTGTCTCTCAAACTCTCATATCCTATGTAAAAGAATCCTCCTCCATAATTTATTTTTTCTTTGATTAGCCATTGAGAAGAACTAGAGAAGATCAATAGGAAGACAAAACTCCCTTTATTGTAAGTAGTTACGCTCTAGCCTTTTTGCTGTGATGGTTTCATGGTTATGTTGAGTTTTGATACAATAAAAATTTCTTTTTTCTACAATATAAAAGGACCGTAAAGTACTAACTAATTGGAATTGAATGCAATACAAATTGATTGTGATAATTTAAAAAATGAGTTTGCATCTCAAAAAACTCGAAAAATAAAATTTAAATAAAAAAAAATTAAAAGGCAAAAATTCATCACTTATGCCTCACTTTAAAGTTCGTTTTAGGCCTCACTTACGGTTGGGCCGGCCCTGAGCATCCTAGTGGCCTTTTGTGAGGATGAATTAGTTTAGTTTGTTGCGTTGTTTAGAATTCCTTTCTAAAAAAAATCCTTTGTTTGTTTCTGTAGCCAGATTTTTTCTGTCCATGTATTCAGTTAACTTTTGAAATCAACAATTCTAGCTTGTACCAAAAGAAAAACAATCTTAGTTTAGTCATAAATAAAAAACCTCCACTGACATGGTTTCTCGGGCTTTCAACTAGATATCATATCTATAAAGTTCTATGGTGGGCTTTCACCAAAAAATTTGCGGCCGTATTTAAGTTTCTTCTTCTACTGTTGGGCCTAGTCTGAAAAGAAGTATATAAATTGACAAACATACAAAACTCTTTCATCCAACAGAAAAATAACACCATTTAAGTTGATGTCGACCAAAAAAAAAATACGAGTGTAAATAATATTCATTTTAAAACTATTTCCTATAATAAATCATGCCTTCTTGGATTTTAAACTCAATGTTAAAAGACATCATTGCTAGTGTGATTTACTCTTTTTTAGCTGTTGAGTTTCGAATGACCAAGTAGCAAAACTTTCAACTCAAATGTGAATTATTGAGGAGGGAATGGGAGCATATGAAGAGGGAAATGGAAAAAAACAACTGTAAAATAAACCCCTCACCTGTTCTGAGAAACTCATACTGCCTCTTATACCAACACCAAGATCATCTAGAACTCATTTTGATGTTTTTAATTCCCTTTTGTGCATACAACTATATCGTAACTGTGTGCTTGATTATTTAGCCAAACGTTTCTTTTCTTTTAGTACTTTTGTTTGACTTGATGAAGCTCCAGATTGGGCTATATTCTGTTGTTGTAAATTGATGTATAGATTTTTGTGCTTGTTTGTTCATTTTTCTTAATAAAAAAACAGAAGAGAATATAAAGTATCATATAGATGTACCAAAAAAAAAAGTATCATATAGATAGTATGCAAACAAAATTAAAGCATCATATAGTAAAACTTAAATCAAATAAGCTTCAACTAGATTAGAAGCATTTCTTAATCATCGAAAAAATTAGAAGCATTTCACATCAATTATAAAGGGAAATAAATTATCTCAAATCAAAATTTTACGAAATCTTAATTTGTAAAGTTTACATTTTTACCTTCGTCAAAATTAGAGATGATAAAATTTTGAATAATGTTCCATTCACACCTCTCTTGGAGGTGGAATGAGGTGGAATGAAGAGAGAGATCGATAAGAAGAAAATGAAAAATAAGAGAGAGAAAGTATGAGATGTGATGGATGATAAGAGTAGATATATAGATAGAAATAAAAATGAGTGGAAATGAGGTGTTTTGAAAATAAAATGTGTGTATATATCATTCTTGTAAAACTATCAAAATTCAAAAACTACAAAATAAATATAAGTATGTGTCATACACCATTCTCTCTTGCTTAAAATCTCATGCACCACTCATGCATGTCACTATCTTATGCAAGTGGCATATAGGTGTTGTCTGTGTCGACTGTAACTTAATAGTACCTAGGAATACCAGACAGATGAGAAAGGAATGGGAAAGGGAAAACAAATTTAAATCTCGTCTCGGCAATTTCCCACATGCTCTTTGACCGTGTTCAATGTCCATAAGCAATGTACTATCCCCGTACCAAAATTGTGTACGTTGATTAAGATTGTGTAAAAATTACTCCCTCCGTTCCTTATTAACTGTTAACTTTGAAGAAAAAATTATGTTCTTATATATCTGTCTATTTAGAGTTTCAAGAGAGCATTAATTGATGTTTTTCCAAAAAATACTCTTACAGAAACAATAAGTGAAGAAAGATAAAATACATTCTAAAGGGTTATATAGAAAAACAAATAATACTTTTATAAAAATCAACACAATTAATTGTTTTCCTTAATTTGTGTGAACCTTCTCTTCCTGGACAGATAAATAGGAACGGAGGGAGTAAAAAGTAAGATACAAACCAATGACTCATGGGTTCAACTGCTATATGTTTTCTCGGGATGAAAGAAAACTGAATAATTATTTATTGGTTCACACCTCAAAATGAGGTGAAAAGAAGGGGAGGAGAAGAGAGATAGAAAAAAAAATAAGAGAAAGAAACTATAAGATGTGATATATAATAAGAGGGGACAGATAAAAATAAAAATATGTGGAAATGAAGTGCATAAAAAATGAGGTGTGTATATAACATTGTTGAAGAAAACTCAAGAAAACATATTCTTTGTTGAGATTAATTTCTATGCACCGACGGTGTAAAAAGTTTTACACCATCATTCAATCACAACCTTCCATTTTCTATTTTAGATATTATTAAATTCAAAATTAATTGTGAGCTAACAAAATGGAGGAATGTGATTGAATGATGGTGTAAAATTTATTTACACCGTCGGTGCATAGAAATTAATCTCTTCTTTGTTTTACTATTTTAATGTTTGAAGTATATTTTTATTCTTTCCTCATTCATTTTTCTCAATATAGATATTACTAGAAAGTTACCCGTGCAATACCCGTGCAATGCACGTGTTTCTTAAAAAATATTTAAAGAATGAAATTATTTCTTAGTATTACGGATATTAAAAATTCTTTTGAAAACAATAGTAAAGAGTTTAACAAATTGTGAATACATTATATACAATATGATAATATTTATGCATTTTAACCTAAAAATATTGTTCTACTTGTCATAATATCAGATCATCTGACTAATATTAAAAATTGCAATAAAAAAAAATTGAGTTTATGATGGAGAAAATCAAGAGAACTTGAATTAACAAAAATATTAGGTTGTTTGAATTTGAGAGATTTTCTTTAACACTTTGCTTGAAGGGGTGAGAGAGAGTGTGAATATACAATTGTAAAATTAAGATAATTAAAAAGTGATATCGTGATAATTCTGAGAATGAGTTTTTAACTAGAGTTTCTCTTTAATCAGAATGATCTCTACTTTATTATATAACAGGTGGATATGAAAACATATCAGTCAATGCCTGTTTGTAATTTTAAGTAGAGATGGATTATAAAACAAGTTTTTTTTCTTCTTCAAAATAAACAGTTATTTTGAAATGAATGAATGATATATTATTTATATAAAGTTTAACTGAAATATATCTATTTATAAGTTCAAATACTATGTAGTAAGGGTTAAAAAAATGAGTTTAATGGATATGCACTGACAGTGTAAAATAGTTTTACACAGTCATCCAATCAAAGCATGCCACATAGGAGAGATAATTACATTTGACTTTAATTTTAATTAAAAGAATAAGATATTTTCTGATTTGGCGGAATTCAATTGGATGTCTGTGTAAAACTATTTTACACTGTCAGTGCATATCCATTAAACTCTTAAAAAATTACGAATCATCCAATAGAAATTTTAATATGCCATGTCTCAATTAAATTTAAATTTAAATGTTTTTTAATATTGGAAAATGATATATATAATTAGATAATATGTAAAAATTTTACACAGTCGTGCATATAAATTCAAACATATTGTAAATTTTCACTGAATGACAGTTGTAAAAATATTCTTCATGACTCAAAGCAATTTTTAATATAATTCACCATAAAATTATTTGGTGCTATATGTATTTTGTTTCCTGCAGAAGAATATTGTTTCAATTCCTTAATTTTATAAGAATAATTTTTATCTATAGAAGTGCGGTTTATTAACTTTTTATATAGTCAATCAATCATATTTTAAAATGTTGGAATATAGTTTTCATTTAATTTAATTATTATATGATATGGTACATCCTTAAAATAAATCTATTGGTTTCAAAATATGTACTCGTACCTTTTTCTCTAATTTTGTTCACTATTTAAAATGTAACAAAAGCAAAAGAAAAATAATCTATATACTTTAGAAAAGAGGAACGTTGTGAGCCCCACCTAGCTGATTTGACACTCTAAGAATAACTCTCACCCAATCTCCCTCTTTGCCTGACAAGTGTCAATCCCTCCTTTATTATGAGCATTTATTACAAGCCCATTTTCTTTGATTTAGGTAGTGAGGCCATCATTGACAACCTTGATTTTGCTTATTTTTTATTTTTAATGCTTAACTTTTTTTCATTTAAAATAAAAATTAGAATTGGTTACATTTAATGCTTAATTTTTTATTCATTAAAAATAAAAACCGTGAAATTGAATTCGAAATTCAAATTCATACAAGTTTTATTTTTGAAGGTTACTAAATTTAATACCGATATTAATTATGAGGATTTGATTTGATTTATTTGATTAAAACTGTTTTACTTCTCTAAAATAAAAATAAAAATATGAATATAAAAATAAATTAGAATTGATTACATTTAATGCTTGACTTTTTATTCATTAAAATTAAAAACCATGAAATTGAATTCAAATTCAAATTCAGACAAGTTTTATTTTTAGATGTTACAAAATTTAATGTCCATATTAATTTTGAGGATTTGATTTTATTTATTTGATTAAAATTGTTTACATTCTCCAAAATAAAATTTCAAATTTGAATGAATTTTTTTTTTAGCATGTTCAAATTTGAATCAAAATATTTTTTTAATATTGTTTTAATTAGCATTGATTCCATTTAATGCTATCGAATTTGAGCATGTTCGAATGAAAAAAAAAATTCAAATTTAGTCATCATATTCAAATAAAGACATTGGAATGAAAAAAAAATTAAATGAAAACTCAATGAAATATTCTTTTCATCTTTAGTCATCATTAATCCTAATTTTAACTCAACTATATATACTCTCTTAAGCTGCCCCTCTCCTCCATCATTCCATCTATTTTACAGCACTTGATATCTTTGAAATTAACCTTTGTTCTGATAGCTGCTAGAATCGACGATCTTGCCAAAATCGATGCCTCCAAAGAGAACTAGACTATTGTTGCAAAGGTGAATCGTTTATGGCTAAGTCCGAGCTTATATGGTTCAAAACTTCCCTTTTCGATGGACATGGTTCTTATGGATGACAAGGTATAGCATTTTTTTAATTACTCACCATGTTTTAATATCAGTTTTTTATGGTTGATAAATCTCTTATCTTTTTTACTTTTTAATTTCCAGGGTTGTAAGATTCATGCTTTAATTAGGAAGACTCTGATTTATTGATTTCAGCCTTTGCTAAGTGAAGGACGCGTATATCAGATTCATACTAAGTGAAGGACGTGTATTTCACGCTTTCTCCATCTTTACTAAGACACTAGCTGCGGAAGAAATAGTCTTCTGAAATATGAAATTAGTTGAATAAATTTCCCGATCTCTACTAGGCATAACCCACAAATTTTCTGGTATGTGAAATTAGTTGAATAAATTTCTATCTGTTCTATTTGACTACTAATTTCAACTGTAGTAGTTTCACCAAAAGAACATTGGTGCTGACATTTTAATATTTTCTATGGATTTAGTTTATAGCAATGAGAGTTGGTGTTCAACATGGAATATATTTGTTGACACATGTTATAAGCATGTGAAGCCTTCATAATTTGAATAAGAGGGATGCATATATGGATTTTTTGAACCATATAAGGTTTCAGGAAAGAATTTTGAAAGCTTAATTTGATTTTGGTTTCTGTTTAGTCCTACTACTCTTGCTTTGCAGACTAAAAGAATTGAGAGTTCTAGGTGTAAAATTTTCAACTGATTTTGTTGCAGGAACTCTAGCAGCTAGATCTAAATGTCCGCTAGAGTTTGTTTGTTTCTGTAGATTTAGTGTTAGTGTGTCACTGAAGTTTATCTGTTTCTATTTATCTCTTTTCCTGCACAAACTTTAGAGACAAAGTTGGGTATACAAAGGTTTTGCTTTGCTCATATATGCTTTTTATTTGGAAAATTGAATTGGTATAGTTGAGACGTTCAATTGATATATCTGATTATGAATATTCCACTTTCGGATATGCTTTGTCTAAGTTTTTTTTTCTTCTACGGATATCTGAAAAACTCTTCAAATTTTCTATCTTTTAGGATTTTCCTATTTTAAGAGCAAACACTAAGATTATTTATTTCTTTATTTGCAAATACAAGCACACCTTCATACTTTTTCTTATGTTGTTCCTTTCACGGTGAAATTGTTTTTGTGAAATTGTCATGGATGAATATAACCATCACTTGAATTGAACTGAGGGTGTTTAAACTACAGATTAGGCAAGGAAGTGGAGTTGAAATAGAGAAGTCATTGAAGTGGTGAAGAGAAAAGACATTGAGGATTATGAGAGTGCTTGGTTTGGAGGAAAGAGTTTGGTGCTAACAGCCTGACACCATTGTAGAAGAAGATTTTGAGGTTTAATGAGCTACAAGGAAGATTTTGTAAAATTGATGAAGTTATTTAATAGTGTAAAACAATAAATTTCAGTAATTAGCATTAAATATTTTTATTGAATGCAAATTTAACGGTGGGAGCCTTGACAGAAGGTATTCACCTTCATGTTAGGGACTCTTTTCCTTTTGTGGGTTTCAAGGTATAAAAAAGATGTGAATGAATTATTTACCCCATATGTTACGGACATGATAAAGGTTGAATGATGAATTGATGAACTGTAGTAGTATCTCTTTTTTACAATGTTTGTGGTGCTTCATTTTTTTTACCGTGTCTGTTAGTAATGCTATTTAATTTCTGATGCTATCTAAATTGAGAGCTGAAAAGGAAAATTGTGCTACTTGGGGAGTTAGAAAAATAAACAGAGAGGAGGTTAAAAGAATAAACTGGACAGTGCGTTAATAGAATATTGAATAAACTAATAATTGAAAAATATATTTAAATTAATGTTATATATCTATCTTTCTATAAAAATATTCAAATGAGAGGATGTTAGAAGAATAAACTGGACATGTGCATTTTCCACAAGGATTTGGCTGAAGTGTCCCTTCCCCAACTAATGAAAGTTTATTTTTCATTTGATTGAAAATATATTTTAACAATTTCAGTGTTCTATAAGTATTTTCAAATTTTAGGAGCGTGTCCATATTCAAAAATCTTATTAGTAATTTTTTCTTTTGAATGATTTTTCTTTTCATCCTCAATTGTAAGGAAAAGTTCTCCATGCATCGCATACCAATCACAAAATGTCGTAAGAGCATTACAAAATATTAATATATAACATAATTTAATTTATGTTTAGGTTAAAGGTGTAAAGCTCATAGGGAGAATATTTTAAATAAAAAATACTTTAGTGTAAGAAAAAGAAGCTTTAATATAATTTTAGTTTTTTTTCATGATTCTATAAATAATCTTAAGAGTAAATATATATTTAAGTATGAAATTTAAATAATATAAATATGTTATATATTCTTCTTTTATTTACATTCACAGTAAAAAAACTCATACGGGAATAGATTTTATACAATATTATTTTCAAATTTATAAATAACTTTAATATAATTTCACTCATTTTTCATAATTATTTACTAATGTTAGATGTGTATGTGAATACAAGTATTTTCTAATTTCTTAAGTGCATTGTCTTCTTTATCAATCGTATGAAAAAATTATGTGCAATGAACGAGTAAAAATGACCCAAATTGATTGACAGTGAATTTGCTAAAGTAAGGTATAGGTACATGTCTAAAACACAAGAGAAAATTATCTGTGCAGGGTGTTGGAACATGTTGCCATGCATTTTGTCAAAACAACCGATTGTCGAAGCAGATGTCGTGGCATCTGATCTCGTGAAGCTAGGGCATCAGTCCTCAGCTTGTGTTTCTGTTGTGGGCCTTCTGAAGATTTACTGAAGATATGTTTTTGAGTTACTTGAGGAGCAAGTAGCTATTCCAGAAGGGTTTATTTGTTGGGTTGTTATTTGTTGAAACAATCTTTGTTAAAAGATTGGTTTCTATCTTTACTTGTGCAATAAGAAACCGAATCTATCAAGATTGCGTTTTGAATTGCTGTTACTGCAATCTGTTTTTTCAGCCCGTGCCAACCCTAAAGCCCATGCTACCGCTGCTGAAGTCTATAAAAGGATGAAGACCTAAAACATGAAGGGGTCGAAGCTGATAGAGAGAGATCGAGTGTTTTAGGATTTGTTAATTGTGTTTTGTCCTTTGTTAGTTGTGAATCTGTCTTTGCTCACTGGTTCTATAAAGCAAAGAGAGATTCTGTGTGTTTGTTTGCGTTCAAACTCTACTTGTTCATTGTGTTTTCCAATCACTGTGGCAGTGATTGAGAGAAAGTGAGAGGGGCTCTCATACTTAGGTTGAGATTCTAAGTAGAAATACACTGGGTAGATTAGGAAGTGAACTATGAACTGAGTTGTTCATGAGTGTCTGTAATTCCTGAATCTTGAGATAGTGGATTTCCTTTCTTTGGGTGCAAACCCTCCAGACGTAGGTGAAAGTTTTCACTGAACTGGGTTAACAATTATTGTGTGTTATTGTTTCTGTTGTTAAGTTTTGTTTTGCTGTTAAGCGGTTGTCGAACCTCTTGTCCCAGCATCGTGCAGGACAATCGTATCAGAGGGAACCTGAATTACAATTGGCATCAGAGCAGGCACCCTGTTCTGGTTGGGTGAGCTCCAGGGATTTTTATTCAAGTTCTCATGGATAACAAGGAGGGAGGATCAGTCAATAGGCCACCCATTCTGGATGGTACTAACTATGACTACTGGAAGGTTCGCATGACATCCTTTCTCAAATCAATTGACAACAAGACTTGGAAAGCTATTGACAAGGGTTGGAAGCACCCCACTAAGGCTGAGGTTGAAGGCACCTCTACTACTGTTGTGGAAAAACCTGAAGAAGAATGGACCAGTGTTGAAGATGAAGCTGCTCTTGGAAATTCAAAGGCTCTAAATGCTATCTTTAATGGAGTTGACAAGAATATGTTTAGGCTGATCAATACGTGTACTGTGGCAAATGATGCTTGGGAAATTCTGAAAACTGCACATGAAGGAACTACTCGAGTAAGGATGTCAAGGCTTCAGATGCTTACTACTCAATTTGAAAATTTGATGATGACTGAAGAAGAGACTATTTCAGAATTCCACATGCGTGTCCGTGACTTGTCTAATGCTTCATTTGCTTTGGGAGAACCTATGTCAGATGAGAAGCTTGTAAGGAAGATCTTGAGATCTCTTCCTCAGAAGTTTGCTATGAAAGTCACTGCAATTGAGGAGGCTCAAGACATTGAGAACATGAAGGTTGATGAACTTATTGGCTCTTTGCAGACATTTGAGTTGAAACTGAGTGGAAAATCTGAGAAGAAGAATAAGAGTATTGCTTTTGTGTCAAACACTGATGAAGGTGATGATGAAGATTGTGAGGGTGAAAATCTTTCTGAGGCTCTGGCCATGCTAGCAAGAAAATTCAACAGAGCATTGAGAAAGATTGACAAAAGAACCAGGCCTAATGTCCAGGACATGAAGTTCGATAACAAACCCAAATTGTCCAATTCACAGAGGAAGACCAAAGAAGAAGAAAGATCTGGTCAGAATAAAGGAGTGCAGTGTCATGAATGTGAAGGATATGGTCATATCAGGTCTGAATGTGCCACCTATCTAAAGAAGCAGAAGAAAGGTATGATGGTAACTTGGTCAGATGAAGACACTGAAGATGAGGAGGAGATATCTGTAAACAAAGTCAATGCTTTCTCTGGATCCATCTATGAGTCTGATACAAGTGATGAGGACATTACAGATGAGGAACTGGCTGAGACTTACAAGCTGCTACACATCAAGTGGGAAGAAGCATGTAAACTTGTGAGAGAAAAGCAAAGTGAGATAGAACAACTTGTCTCTCAGAATGAAAGGCTGAAAGAGCTCAGCACAAAGCTGAAGGAAGATCTGGAGGAATGGCAAAGTAAGTTTAAAAATGCTGATGTTATGGAAAAAGCTAATCTAGTGTTGATTAATGCAGGACTTCAAGAGGAAGTGGCAACTCTGACAAGAAAGCTTGAAGCTACTCACAAATCTGTTAGAATGTTGAACAGTGGTTCTGATATGCTTGATGAAATTCTGAAAGAGACTAGCAAGCAAGGAGGGAGTTTGAAGGGAATTGGCTTTGACTATAGAACAACAAACAAAGAAAATCAGAAAGGTTCAAAGAAATTTGTGTCCGCTGCAAAACAAACTGAGTTCAAGAAGCCCATAAATTATCAGCTGTCAGATTCATTGCCTCAACATGTACCTCTGCATGTGAAACCCCAACTTAAGCTTGACAAAACTGTACCTTGGAAGTGTCACTACTGTGGTAAGAATGGTCATATAAAGCCCTACTGTTACAGGTTATATGGTTATCCTCAGATGTACGATAAAAAGCCTGTTCAGATGAGGAAGCAATGGAAGCCCAAGGGTGAAGTCAGATGTCAGGTAGCCTACACGTCTTTCAGAGCATCATCAAAGGAAGATTGGTATTTTGATAGTGGTTGCTCAAAGCACATGACAGGAAACAAGAGTTTCTTGCAAGACATCAGAAGTCACTCCACCAACTATGTTACTTTTGGAGATGGAGCTAAAGGGAAGATCAAGGGAGTAGGAAAACTTGTCAGCACAGAATCTCCTAACTTGAACAATGTGTTACTTGTAAATGGTTTAACAGCCAACCTAATCAGCATAAGTCAACTGTGTGATCAAGGATATGATGTGAAGTTCAATAAGATAGAATGTGTTGTGACCACTGATGATGAGAGGGTTGTGATGAGAGGAGTCAGATCGAAAGACAACTGTTATATGTGGACATCAGAAGAAAAAGGTCATGTTTCCAGATGTTTGTTAACTAAAGAAGATGAGGTGAATGTATGGCATCAAAGACTAGGACATCTCAACTACCGAAGCATGCAAAAGATTCTTGCAGATGAAGCAATAAGGGGGCTGCCCAATTTGAGCTTGGGAGAAGGAAAGCTATGTGGAGAATGTCAGATTGGTAAGCAAACCAAGGTGCCACACAAGATGCTCCAGCATCAGACCACGACAAAGGTTCTGGAGTTGCTTCACATGGATCTCATGGGTCCCATGCAGGTTGAAAGCTTGGGAGGAAAGAGGTATGTGTTTGTCTGTGTAGATGATTTTTCAAGGTATACATGGGTTGAATTTATGAGAGAAAAATCAGAGACTTTTGAAATATTCAAGAATCTATGTATGAGACTTCAGAATGAGAAGGACTGTGTAATTGTAAGAATCAGAAGTGATCATGGAAGGGAGTTTGAGAATTCAAAATTCTTGGAGTTCTGTGGAACAGAAGGTATTAGTCATGAATTTTCTGCCCCCATCACGCCACAGCAGAATGGAATAGTTGAAAGGAAAAATAGAACTCTCTAGGAATCAGCTAGAGTAATGTTACATGCTAAGAAGATTCCGCACCAGTTCTGGGCTGAAGCTATGAGTACTGCCTGTTACATACATAATAGAGTCACCATCAGGGCAGGGACATCCTCCACACAGTATGAGCTATGGAAAGGTAGAAAACCGTCTGTAAAATACTTTCACATATTTGGAAGTAAATGTTATATCCTTGCAGATCGTGATCCTAAGAGGAAGCTTGATCCTAGAAGTGATGAAGGAATTTTCATGGGATATTCTATGAACAGCAAAGCTTATAGAGTTTTTAACTCTCGCACAAGGACCATGATGGAATCTGTGAATGTGACTGTAGATGATGAACCAAGCAAGAAGGAAGAAGAAGTTCTGAATGAAGATGATGATGGTACTGATGTTCCAGCTGATGCTCCAGCAACCGCCCTCGACAACGAGTCAGAAACAAGTGCTGATGAAAAGGAAGACAAAGATATCACATCAAACAAAGCTCCATCAATCAGGGTTCAGAAGAATCATCCTCAAGAAAACATTATTGGTAACCTTCAAGAAGGGGTGACTACCAGATCCAGAAGTATAATTGCTCACAGTTGTTTCATCTCTAAGATAGAACTCAAGAATGTCAATGAAGCTCTCACTGATGAATACTGGATAAATGCTATGCAAGAGGAGCTAGAGCAGTTCAGAAGAAATGAAGTGTGGGAGTTAGTTCCTAGACCTGAAGAAGTAAACATCATTGGTACTAAGTGGATCTTCAAGAACAAATCAGATGAAACTGGAACTGTCACAAGGAATAAAGCAAGGCTAGTTGCTCAAGGATATACTCAGATAGAAGGAGTTGATTTTGATGAAACCTTTGCTCCTGTAGCTAGACTGGAATCTATAAGACTCTTGTTAGGTGTATCTTGTCTCTTGAAGTTCAGATTATATCAGATGGATGTGAAGAGTGCTTTTCTGAATGGCTATTTGAATGAAGAAGTCTATGTTGAACAACCTAAAGGATTTACAGATCCGCATCATCCAGATCATGTGTACAAGTTGAGGAAGGCCTTGTATGGTTTTAAGCAAGCACCTAGGGCTTGGTATGAAAGGTTAACTGAATTTCTTGTAAGCAATGGCTATAGCAAGGGTGGAATTGATAAAACTCTGTTTGTGAAGAATGACAAAGGTAAGCTCATGATAGCACAGATTTATGTGGATGACATTGTCTTTGGAGGAATGTCGAACTCAATGGTGGAGCATTTCGTCCGACAAATGAAATCTGAATTTGAGATGAGCCTAGTTGGTGAATTGAATTATTTTCTAGGACTACAAGTCAAACAAATGGAAGATTCTATGTTCATATCACAGAGTAAGTATGCTAAAGGGTTAGTCAAGAAGTTTGGCCTTGAAAAGGCTGGTCACAAGAGAACTCCTGCTGCTACACACATCAAACTTTCCAAGGATGAGCAGGGGGAAGATGTTGATCAAAGTCTCTATAGAAGCATGATTGGAAGCTTGCTGTATCTCATTGCTAGCAGACCAGACATCACTTTTGCTGTCGGAGTTTGTGCTAGATATCAAGCAGCTCCTAAAGCAAGTCATCTGCTTCAAGTCAAGAGAATTATCAAGTACATCAATGGCACAAGTGACTATGGTATTCTCTATACTCATGATACAAATTCCTCCTTAGTTGGTTTCTGTGATGCAGATTGGGCAGGTAGTGCAGATGATCGAAAGAGCACATCTGGTGGATGTTTCTTCTTAGGGAATAATTTGATTTCATGGTTTAGCAAGAAGCAGAATTGTGTCTCATTGTCTACAGCTGAAGCAGAATATATTGCAGCAGGAAGTAGTTGTACTCAACTCATGTGGATGAAGCAAATGCTGAAAGAGTATGATGTTGAACAGGATGTCATGACATTGTACTGCGACAATCTCAGTGCAATTAATATTTCTAAAAATCCCATACAACATAGCAGGACCAAGCATATTGACATTAGACATCATTTTATTAGAGACTTGGTAGAGGATAAAATTGTTAATTTGGATCACGTTACAACTGACAAGCAATTGGCTGATATTTTCACAAAACCCCTTGATGCAATCACGTTTGAAAAATTAAGAGGAAGTCTAGGGATTTGTCTTTCTGATGCATAGCAATTAGCATGCTCCAGTGTGTTAACGGCTAGTTTATTCTTGGTCATCATTAACTGCCGTTGTGACATCAGCAGAGAGAAAGTTACTTCATGGTTCACTTACCCTATAACTACCTCCAACGGGCAAATTGTGTTCTCTCAACCGCTTGTGCATCTATCTTCTTCAAGATTTATCATCTCTCATTTGCAATTCTGTTTCGTTGTTCTGTACTCTGTTTGTAATTGCTCTCGATTCATCATGTCTCAAAGTTCAGGAAAGAAGGAATCTGTCAAGGCCAAGATTGAAAGAACTGCTAAAGGAGTCAAGTGTATGGGTTTGAAGAGTGATTCTTCTCAACCATCTTCTGTGTCCAAGAAAGCTCCCAAGAAGATGAGATCACGAAACCCAACGTGTAAGGTCTACAAATCACAGGTCAAGAATAGCAAAGCTCCGAATGCTCCTATCCTTGAGGATGTTCCTGACGAAGAGGAAATCAATGATGAAGTTTCGCCTGTGAAATCGCCCCCTGATGTTGTGCCTGATGTTGAGACATCTGGGTCTAAGGGAAGTTCTGCTCAAGAAAATTCTGGAAAGGATTCCACTTCTCATGAAGATTCAGGTGGTGCTACCCAGCCTGATATCTCTGTATCATCCTCTTCTAAGGATGCTAATTCAAAGAATGATAACTCTGCGGGTATCAATTCTGAAGAGCCAATCCAGGCTCCAACCTCTGTTCAGGACATCTCTGATGATGCTTCTGATGATGTTCCTCTGACTGAGACTTTTGCTGATAGTGTTGCTGCGAGGATGAAGAAGAAAAGAAGGATTTCTTCTCCTGAAATCACTCCTACTCCATCAAAGAAATCCAGACAGGCCAGTGTGAAGAGTAAGGGAAAGCAAAAGGAAGAAAAGACTCCCACTGAGAAGAAGAAGAGGAAGATTTCAGTTGAAGTTGAAGACTCTGGGTCAGATGTTGAAGTCGGTGTCCAGGACATTCGATCTTCTGAGAAAAAGAAGTTTTCTGGTAAGCGTATTCCTCAAATGTTCCTGCTGTTCCTATTGATAGAGTGTCTTTCCACTTAGAAGAGAATGTTCAGAAGTGGAAGTTTGTTTGCAAGAGGAGAATGGCCAAGGAAAGGGAAGTTGGTTCTGCTGTTCTTGAATGCAGAGATGTAATTGCACTAATTGAGAAAGCAGGTCTGATGAAGACTATTCAGAATGTTGGAAGGTGCTATGAGAAGCTTGTGAGAGAGTTCTTGGTGAATCTCTCTGTTGATGTAGGACTTCCTGATAGTACAGAATTCAGGAAAGTCTATGTGCGGGCTGATTGTGTGATGTTCTCACCTGCTGTGATCAATCAAGCACTTTGCAGAAGTGCTATTGAATTTGTTGATGAAGAAGTGTCCATGGATGATGTTGCCAAGGAGCTTACTGCAGGTCATGTGAAGAAGTGGCCCAGCAAGAAGTTGTTGTCTACTGGAAATCTCAGTGTGAAGTATGCTATTCTTAACAGGATTGGTGCTGTAAATTGGGTTCCTACTCAGCATACCTCTGGTGTTTCTGCAACGCTTGCCAAGTTGATCTACAGGATTGGCAAGTCTATTGCTTTTGATTTTGGAACTTTCGTGTTTGAGCAAACATTGAAGCATGCTGATACTTGTGCTGTGAAGCCTGCCTGTGTCATTTCCTTCACTTCTTACTGAGATCATACTGAAGCAACATCCTCAGATTCTCAGGGCTGATGATGTGGCTATGTCTTGTGGTGTTCCAATCACTTTGGATCAACGTTGTTTCTGGAGCCACATGTGCTAGACATTGCTTTACCAACCAGCAGAACATCTGCTCCTCCTGTGACTGAATCTGGCACTAAGGCCATAATTGCTGAA